>NC_056751.1:402122780-402150280 GCF_019279795.1 Protopterus annectens | reverse complement strand
CCAACCATGGGTAAATCCAGCATTACCCACACCCAGGCATGGGTTATTGCTATAATATTCAGTTTAAGGCAATATGCCAATAAGTGTGATCCTAGACTTAGTGCATATAATTAACAGGGGCTGCTGTGGATGCAGGGGGCTTGTTCCCCCTGCAAATAACTTTGTTTTTTGTTTAATTTTAAAGTTTTGTTTTGCATCTGTCAAAGCCGTTGGTTGGAGCATGAGTGGTATTAATGTGTCAACGTTTTCTAGCTAACCTTCCATTTGAGTCATTCGACTAGACTAAGTAAGCCCATATATATGGTGTAATTTTTAAAAATTTAAGTTACTAAATGGGTTGTAAAATAGTTATTGGATGTTAAGTTAATTTTGTAATGAGGTACGTAGTTATGTGAGTGATAGAAGCATCTAATTTTCAGGATGTACTAACAATGGATGGCTATAGTGGGTCACATTTAATCCATACTTGGGGGGGGGGGGGTCACAGTGAAAAATGGTTGATAAATACAAGATATATGGTATTCAATCAATAGTTGATGGGAGCACTGTATATTTAGCTTTATTCTAAACCTAAAGTGATGATGAGGACTCTGGGGCTATATACGAATAAGTATGCAGAATGAATATTATAGGTTATTTTATGACAGGCAGTGAACTAGAAGAGAGCAGAGTGGGATGGCTGGCTCCTGGGAAGGGAGTGAGCTTACTCTTTGGAAAAAGAGATCTGAGCAAAGAAGGTGCAAAACAGCATGACTCCATGTTGGATGCAGGATGAACTCACTTTGAGTGTCAGCAAGGCTTGATCTAAGGAGTAGACTCAGTCAGGGTCAACAAATCTGGACAGATTTAACCGAGGTAAAGAATAGGGGTGGTGAACCTCCAATCAAAGTTATGGCCATAGATAGAAGTGCTGTATGGGAGAGATTGCTGCTAGTGCTTTCATGTAATGTGAGAGGTGTAGGGCACCCAGTAAAAAAGAAAATGGCAAGTATGAGATCATGAAGAGAAAAAGGGGGTGTGATTTTTGATTTAAGAAATGAAGCTTAAAATTTAAGGAAGCACAGACGATGATGGAGACAATGTTTTTTAACTGTTTACAGTGCAGTGCAGTGGAAGATGCAAGGGTGGGGGGGTGCACTCCTGAATGTGTCATTCTTGGGATGAGATGTTAAACCAAGGCCCCATCTGTCTGTATGGTAAGTGCAGTGAGACCTTATACATCCATGTGAACTATTAAAAAGAGTAGGAGGAGGTTCCCCAATGCTCTGGCCATATTTTCACTAGTAGTATGAATACCACTATGGGTCTTCCCTGAAAAGACACTGCTAGCCTAGTGTGAGTAACCTGCTGAACAAAAGATCTTTAAATTAAAAGTTTTACATTTAATCCTTATCTGTGTCTTCATTTTGAAGTAAAGAAGAAAATAGCATATGCACTGACAGTTTTGAGCAGTGTTTATGGTAACTGGGGAGAGCGAGGGAGGCAAATAATGGAATATGAGAATGGCTGCCAGGGGGAGGGCTGGTTCATTTCCCTGTCTAGGGCCCCCATTTGACCATGATCCAGCTCTGCAAGTAGGTTGGACAGTTTTTTTAGTTAGAGGTGGAATAATTTAGGTAGTTATAATGGTGAAAATATGGGAAAGAAATTTATCAGACATTGCCTTAATTAAAGTGCAGGTTAAGGAGGAGGAGGATGGAGAAGAAGAAAGATGGTGGAGGTGGAAACCTTGGTTGTGGAAATCTGAAAAAAGGATACAAGAAGGGGAAAATGCGATTGGGCTGATAGGGTTAAACCCAGTGCAAAAAGCTGGTCGGGAGAATGTGGTGAGTTGTCATAAGTGTGCCTGGAAAGAGCAGATCGTGTCTATGGAAGGATTTTGAGGAAAGCAAGAGAATGCTGAGGTGAAACAGCTGGAATTTTAATTGAAGGGAATACAGGAGTAGTTAGATGAGAGAGAAGGGAGTTGGTTGGTCAGAGGTACTCATGAAGGAAAAAAGAGCAAATGTTCAAACATTATAAAAGAGAAAATACAGTAGAAGAAAAGAGATTTGTAGATAAGGCCAATCTGTGTTGGGTACATGGGGAGAAATCAGGAAGGATCTCGGCATGGAAGTAACAGGAGGAAAAGCAGAGCCATATTACAGAAACACTAAGAAGGGAAGATGGTGTTGTAGGGTATGTTAAGGAAGGTGTTAAGAAATCAATCTGCCCAAGGTGTGGACAATGGCAATTGTGGTTCCCTTGCATAAACATGGTCCCCACTACCCACCTTAGGCATTCCGGAAGTATTAGTCTCACTTGTGTTATTTGCAGTTCATACTGCTAATCTAGACCTTGTCAAGGCCTTCAGCACTATCCCTCATTATGGGATTATTGACAAATACTTCCAGCTAACCATTAACCCATATATATCTCACTCTATTGAAAAGTGGCTGTCTGACAGGACCCATACTGTTAAGGTTGATAGCAGTTTTGCTCTAGACAGAAACATTTCACAAGTCCTGTACCAGAGGGTTATGTCCTGGGTCCCTTCTTCTTTTCTATATATTTCTGTGCTATAAAAGCCAATATTAAATGACTATGACAAAGCAAGTTTGCTGATTATTGCATACTAGGGGTAATTATCAAATCCCATTATGAAACTAAAATCTCCAGCAAGGGCTGGACCAAACAAATGCTTGGTATATTATTATGGGTTACACTCAACACCACAAAGTACAGTATAGTTTCTTCTGGTAACTCTGGCATCACTACTGATTTACCATATAAATAACAATCCACTTAAATTTGACACAGTCAATAAGGACTTGATTGCATGAATTGCTAAAAGACTTACTTTGGATGATCATACCCCTGTGGTGGTTAGAAAATCCTTCTGCCTGTACAACTTATCCTTTGTGGTATCTCATCAAGGTCAAAGAAGTTCCAGTCCCACTTTAGTTATTCCTTATTAGACTCAGCATTGAATCAAGTGCCCCCTTTGGCATGTATCTTGCTAAGTACCTTAACACGTTTCAGAGACCTCAATATTTCCTCAGTAAAAAGATTGCAGGTCTCAGTATGCTCAACTGGTCTGATATACTAAAAGTCTGTCCTGCCCCTCTACCCAGTGTCCTATAGGCAGAGAGATATATGCTTAGTCTTCTGTGCCATGAATGAGCTAGTACTCTTCAAACTCCTTACCTAAACAGAAACTGCGGCAAAGTGAGTACCCATTCTACAGACCTAAACCTGTATTAATATATCAACAAGCTGAGACATCATGACAGATACCTAACCCAATGTATCTTTTATGTCCAGAATAGGATATTCTTACCTCTCAAGCAAAGTACTTCCCTAGCAGCCTTTAAAATCAGTCTGGATGAATGAATGGGTAATCACAAAATTTTACCAGGGATATATGGAGAATGTCTACTTAAAGGGAGAAGTTGTTAGCCTTCAATGAGTATTAGGTGATGTGGCTGAGCTTCTTAATGATCTCCACTGGGTATAAGCTTAGTAAGACATTGAACCCATGATTTTTTTACAATAAAACATTGGCTACAGAACTGTGGAAAGATGATGGGGACGGACTGAGTGATACTTCACTGGAAGGGTGAAAAGCTAGGGGAAGAGAGTAGATTAGAGCTGGATAAGGAACTATGGTTGGCAGAGGTGGAGACAGTACATCTGAAGGAGAAGAAGGCTCCAGAACATAGTGGACTATCTGGTGATTTCTAAAGGAGATGGGAGAAGATAATGATGAGGATTGTGTGATATATAATGATGTGATAATATGGAAGGAACATTATTGGCTTCCTTTGCGAGAACTAGAGTAGAGTTGTTACCAAAGGGAGATCAAGAAAAATGGAACTGGGAAGGTACTGACCTCCTTATTTGCTATAATACTAAAATATTAGTGTTGATCATTAACAAAAGGATATGAGGAGTTAGCCCTAAATTAATTGGATTAGTGCAAAGACAGAGAGTTTGTTAAAGGAAGGATGGCTGAGGAGTTGAGTGGGATTTTTTTAATTTAGAATTTTTGAAGACAGATAGGTGAGGTCTAAGTATAGGGAATAGATCAAGACATTATATGGTTCCGTAGAGGTGAGGCTATTATAGGTTCATAGGTTCATAGGTAGGTACTAGGCTATCTGCCCGAAGGCATTTATAAGCCTAGCCAGAATGTGTTGGCTTTCACCACCCCCTTAGATTAGTTCCCTGTACCTCTGTTCAGCAGAGCCATTGATGTGATCCCTGGGGTAAACTTTCTGTTTCCCATCCACTCGTCAAGGTTTCTCTTGAAGAGGGTTAGTGAGGAGCTCTGCCTAATGTAGACTGGAATCTTGTTCCAGAGCATGGGAAGTCTCTGGGACAGGAATCTATCCCTCCAGCATGTCCTATTTATTGTTGTGGTGAGGTTTAGATCCCTGGAGCATGTGGCTCGAGGGGCTATGGTTTTCTTTAGGTGGAGCATGTCCATCAATTCTGGGTTGGACATGGCCTTGTATGTCAGGCAGAGATCACCTCTGAGTAGGCGTTATGCAACCGAGTACAGCTGGAGTTTCTTCAAGTCAAGCTGCATAGGGCATCTGCTTGAGGCCAGTGATCCTCTTGGTGAGGTACTGTGGTCTTTCCAGTTGTTGCAAGTGTCTTGTAAGGTACATCCCAAATGGAGCATTGTACTCTATGATGGTTCTGATGAGTGATGCCTAGAGGGGCCCAATGACCTCTTTCGATCTGGATGCAAACCCTTTTGTGATTAGGTGGGCCACATAGAAGGATTTTCTAACCAGTTTGGCAATTTGATTATCAAAGGGGAGGTTACTATCTACTTGGGTCCCCAGATCCCTTATTCCGTCTTCTGTATTTAGGGGGCTACCACCTATGTGGTAGTTTGTGGGTACTTTGTTTTTTCAAAAGGGGATGACTATGCACTTTTTGGCATTTAGCTTGAGGTCATGGTTTCTGTCTCAGTGAGACCCTTTTGGAGGATGTCTGTGTCAGCCAGAGAGCCAATTATAGCCCCTAGTTTGCAGTTGTCTGCAAACTTGGTCAGCCATAGTTCTCCTGTGCTTGCCTGTACCTCTGAGAAGTATATGCCGAAGAGGAGGGGTCCTAGGACTGAGCCCTGGGGAATGCCACTTGTATAGAGTCAGACCTAGCTCCTGCAACTTTTTCCATGTGGGTTCTGTCTGTGAGCCAGTTGGCAACCCATCTCGTGATGTAGGGGTTTATGTTCAGGCTGGTGAGCTTGTCTATAATATCTGAGTGGGGAATGGTGTTGAAGACCTTTGCCAGGTCTAGGTAGGCTGTGTGGACTACCTTTCCCACATCTATAGCCTTGGTAACTGTCTCAAATAAGTCCACCAGGTTTAGGAGGCATGATCTGCCCTTAACAAAGCCGAACTGGGTAGGATCTAGTGTTTGGAGGTTTCCAATGTCTCTGTTAATGAGATCCATGATGATGCGCTCCATAGATTTGCAGACCAAGCTAGTCAGGTTTATAGGATGATAGTTCCTGGGGTCCATTGTAGCTCCACATTTGTGGAGTGGAATAACTGTTGCTGTGCACCACTCTGTGGACACATAGCCTGTGGAGAGGATGAGTTTAAAAAGTGTGTTTAGGTGAGGGGTTAGTTCATCTTTGAGCTCATGTAGGATGCAGCCTGGGACATCATCCGGTCCCATTGATGCTGTGGTTTTGGCTTTGGAGAGGGCTGTTTTAACCTGAGTGTCTGTGATTTCAGGGGCACTCCATTCTTCTGGTATAGTTATGGGTCATTTTGGGGGTGAGGGGGTGAAGTTTGCACTGAACCTGTCTGCCAGGATGTTGGCTATATTGGTTGGTTCACTGTGTATTTTGTGCCATTCTGCACTAACTCTGAGCAGATCTGAGAATTGCTTCTTAGATTCTTGACATAGCTAAAGAATGCCTTGTAGTTATCTTTGGAGTCCATGGCAATTTTTCTTTCGAACCTAGCCTTGGATGATTTTATGAGGGAACATAGTTTCTTGCTGATACTGATCAGGGATATCTTCCCTTCTTGGGATTTTACTCTTTTCTGTACTAGTTTCCTCCTTCTATTGTATAGCTTCTTTATGACAGGGGTCCACCAGACTGGTTTCCTTTTCTTGGAGGAGTGAGTCTTGGTTTTGTTTGGGATAGCATGATCCATGCATTCTAACAGGTGCCCATAGAGTGCATTAGTAAAGGATTTTGCAGCTTGGACAGCGTTATCCTTTAGCATAGGGGCTTTGAAACTTCCCCCCTCTGTCTTAAGTAACGTGAAGTTTGCTTCTGAAAAGTTTTTCACAGTGGTTTTGTTGACTGGGGTTGGTGGCCGAATGTGGATATCCAGAGTGATTAGTTTATGGTCAGATCTAACCAGCGAGGGGTTGACCTCCAGTGTGGAACACCGGTCACCCATGTTGGTGATGACCAGGTCCAATATGTTGTCACCTCTGGTGGGGGTGTTGACCAGTTGATCCAGGGTGTTTGAGTTTATAAATTCTGGGAAATGTTGTGCAAGGGAGTTTGTACTTGAGTAGTTCTCACAGTTAATGTCTGGGTAATTGAAATCACCCAATATCAGGGTGTTTGGTAGGACCTTTATGTTTCCCAGTGTTTCCAGGAATGCAGAGTGGGGGTTCTAGGACATGGTGGGTGATTTGTAGCAAGCTATAATTTGAATAGCAGTTTTGCCCATTGTTAGCTGCACGTTGATGATTTCTGAAACATTGTGCTGTGCCACTAACCTGGAGGTGTGGGTATCTTTGATGAATACGGATACTACCCCACCTTTTGTATTTTTGTTGGGGTTTTGTGGCCGAAATGTATGGTATGAGTTGTAGCCTGGTAGTGCTGGGGTGCTCTCTGGAGCCTTAAACCAGGTTTCTGTTACTGCACATATATCAATTTTCTCTATACTGAGGAGTGCCTAGAGTGCGTGCATTTTGAGGTTTAGACTACTGGCATTAAGTAGCATTACTCTCAGTTTTTTGCTACTTGTGCTATTTATGGTGGTGGCTTTGTCTTTTGAGCCTTGCCTAAAAAAGGCACTATGGGGGTGGCAAGAGCCTTGGCCAGTATTCAAAAGCCTAAGGGTGACAGGTGCAAGCTGTCTCTAGCGAAGCAGTGTGGCTTATCGAGCATGTCATCCCAGGCTGACAGACACTGGATCCTCTTTGAATGACACCAGAAGCTTAGCCAATTGTTGAAATTGATAATTTTTTCTCTATACTGTGGTATCATTCTTGGTGAGGGCAGGATGCTACTCGGGGTCAAGGTCATACCGGCCTGGGCTATGTGATCAGAGAGCTCCTCCATGTCTCTTTTCATGTAGTCTGGGGAGGTGCGGCCAGGTCATTCACACCAACATGGATAATGACAGAGTCATATTTGTACTTGTTCTGAAGTGGACTGAGTGCGTGTGTTATGTGGTGGATCCTGGCACCCAACAGGCAGCTAACAGTAACCTTCTCCTTGTTCAGCCTAGGGAGTGGGGCATCAGTGTGCCTGACTATAGAGTCACCTATTACTAGTGTGTTGGGTATGTTATTTTGCCTTAAGGGCAGTGATTTTGTGGCACACTGGTTTTGCGAAGTATGTGTTTCATGGTTTGTGTTGGGAGGTGGAGATTGCTTGGATGTCTGCTTTGGAGGTCTCTGTTGCTTTTGCAGATTTTTATTTAGAGCCTCTGAGTATGTTTTCATGTATTTTTGTGTGCTTTTTGCCGGTGCTGGTTTCATAGGTCTATGTAAGACTGCTGGTGTGATGCAAGTAGTTCCCTTCTCCTCTTGACTGCCTGGTCCAGTCTTAGGTTGAGAGAGCTTAGCCTCTAGTTTGGCTGTATAATTTCATCTCTCGCATGTATTAGTGTTTGGTGGAAGGAGGAGAGGGTTGTCTGTGTACATGAGGCAATTGTAACATTGCCTCAAAATGCCCAGATTCACTAGTTGGACCAGATAGTATACCTGAAACTGCCCTTTGGACATGCCTGGATAGGTACAGTGAACTGTTTTATTGATTGGCAGATAAGGTTGAATAGAGAGCCTTGTCCTTCTCTACAGTATAGGGGGGTCTAGTGCTAATGTGTATTAGTGCTTGCTATGAGTTTTGAGCAAGTGCCGAAATGAGAATTGAATGGTTTGAGTGCTTAAGTTGAAAGTTTGTCTAGTTCCAAGGGAAAAATTGAAGAGTAAACTTTGTGGAGCCGGGAATAGTTATACCCTAGCTAAAATGCGGGTTTTATAGCAGGGAAATGAAAGAGATCGAAATTAGCCCAAAATGGCCAATAAACTACTAATGTCTGGGCTGAAACCACTCCTCCAGGGACAGATAGGCTGCTCAAAGCTGCCTCTCTCACAGTGAACAGAGAAACTTCCTTCCATCCAAGTAAGGTATGGGCAAACACAGAAACCTGTAACATAGCCCTGAATTCAGCACTAACCTGAAAACTGGACTACACTAGCTTAGAAAGGTGGGAAAACAAGTATTTTTTTTAAAACCAAAAAAAAACAACACTGCCACGACAGGGATCCACACCTCAAAGATCTTTATTAAACAAATTACACACGATGCGCTTTCTTCCCAAAAAACAGGGATTTCATCAGAATCTACATCCATTCCCATTTTCCCCTATAAATACTTAAAATAAATCATGATGTCACATGTTGCAAAGTTGATAGGTTGGATTTAAAGTGCAAAGTGCATTAAAATCATGTTAAAAAACATATATGTGTACACACTTAAATAAAAGCTTATAAACACAAATACACTAACATTAATTCCATATATTCCCATAAAAACATTCACTTTCATTTTGCAAATTCCATTTTTTTATTTAATATAGGCTTTATGGAAATAATTTCATTTAGACCCGGGGGTAGGCTTGCTTGTAATCTTATTTGCCATTTAGTTTCTCTTTCTTCTATATATGTTCTGTAGTCCCCACCCCTTGGATTTTTTAATACTTTTTCTAAAATTATAAATCTAAAATCTTTACAACCCTGAGGGCTACTAATATGCCTGTATAGGGCATTATTAGAATTGTGTGTATTTATCTGGTATGTGTGTTCGTATATTCTGTCTTTCAGCTTTCTCTCTGTTTTGCCTATATAGAAACTAGGGCAGGATTCACACATAGCCAGGTAAATAACTTCAGTAGTTTGGCAATTCCCTCTTTCTGGTTTCACCACATGTTGTAAATAATTGTTAATTTTTATATTTTGTTCTGTACATATATACTTACATTGTGGACAATTGCCACATTTTGTGGTCCCATGTCTATAGTTCAACTTAATAGGCATTTCAAAATTCTTTTTCAAATTTGGACCAGCTTTATATACAAAATTGGGTTTATTTCCACCTATATTCCACAGCTTGGGGTTGTTTCTCGAGATGGCCCAATTCTTTGTTATGATTTTTTCTACCTCCCTTGTATAACCTCCAAATGGGACTGTCACAGCTCTTTCATAGTTCTTATTGTTGTTTTCTATTTTATTTATTCCACTTTCTTCTTTCACACCATAATTGTTACCTAAAACTGGCTTGTATTTTTTACCCCATTCATCTTGTATGTATTCCACATATTCATTTATTATTTTTACCGGGTACCCTCTCTCTTGGAACATTTGGGCTACTTTTCTTAATTCTTCTTGTAAATCTTCCTTTTTTGAGGTCATCCGTGCCACCCTAATTAATTGTCCCTTGACAATACTGTGCTTTTGTCTAACCGGGTGATCACTGGAGTACTGCAAATAAGAGTTGCTGAAGGATGGTTTCCTATATCTTAGATTTAAAAGATTTTATGTCCTTTTCTATGTATGTATCTAAATAATTTATTCCTTTTGTATTGTATACATATGTAAACATTAAGAATCCTGTACTGCTGTTGAGATGCTTAACCAGATCCTTAATAATATTTTCAGGGCCTTTCCATAAGATAAATGTCATCCAAAAATCTAACATAAAGTCTCATGTATTGAAAAAGTCACTGTTGAATACATGATTTTGCTCCCAATGTAACAGCACAAGATTAGCAAATACTGGTGCGCAGGAAGCACCCATTGCAACGCCCCTATGCTGCCTTTAGTATTCTCCATCAAACATAATGTAGTTAAAATCTAAGACAATTTCCATGAATTCCACTATTAAATTTTGTTTATCCTTATCCAATGTTGTATTCTTATATAAACAATCTCTAAACATGTCTAATCCCTCCTGTTTAGGAATAGATGTAAATAATTCCACTACATCAATAGTTAGGAGTATTACATCCATATCCCACATTTCTTCCTTGAATCTTCCCAGGAAATCCCATGAGTCTTTTATTAAATGATCACTATTTAGAACCTGTTGTTTCAGCCACTTATCTATAGTTGCTCCAAAAGGGTATGTTTTTGACCCTCTTCCATCCACAATTGGTCTAAAACTTAAATTTTCCAGATCTTTATGGGTCTTTGGTATCCCAAATATAGTAGCTACTTTTGGGTTTACAACTTTTAAATATTTATAAGTTTCTCCTGTTATTCTTTCCGCTAAGAGATAATCTTCCAAATAGTAATCTATTCTTTTATTACTAATATTTATTTCATAAAGGGATGCTGGTTGATATGTATCTGGATCATTCAACATTTCAAAGATTTTTTGGGAATATTCCAGTGTGTCAAAGAAAACCATCCCTCTTCCTTTATCCTGTTGCATAACTCTTATAGTTTTATCTTTCTTAATTTTTTGCAGGACTTCATTTTGTTTGTAGGTCAAATTTTTATTTTTAAGAATGGGCTGCTCCTTACTGTTTAGTTTATAAATATCCTCCATAATTGCTTTTTCTAAGACATTTAAGGTTGGGTCTAAAGGTGGATTATACTCACTTTTGTTGCTGGGTTCCGTAGCATTATTTTTTCTCCTCCTTTCAGCTTTAGTTCTATCTTGAAACATGTAGGCCAAATTTAACTTTCTCAGGAACATTTTTAATTCTATAATGGTGTCAGTATAATCAAAAAACTTTGCTGGGATGAATTTTAACCCTTCCATACATAATTCAAAGTGTTCAGATGTTAATTCTATCCCTGCATAGTTGTAAATATGACATCCTTTCATAGTGTTTACAACTCCATTTTCTATTTTCAGTTCATTCTCCCCTAATTCCTGTTCCTGTTCATTCTGTTCCATCCTGTTGTCCACTGCTCTCTTTCTTGCTCCAACCCCACATCCCATTCTTGCTGGCACTGAAAAGTTTGAAATTCACTTGTGTCTTTATTAAGTTGTTCTTTATTGTAATAATTCCTTTTTGGTTCTATTCTATACATTTTTCTTTGCCCATTAAAGTTCTTATTCTGGTTATTTCTGTTAGTTTTCTCTAATCTATCTTTCTTAATCACATATGCCCTCTTTTCCTTATATTCATCTAGGTCTCTCTTCATTTTCTTACATTTGGTTTCAAATATTTTATTACATTTAAAATCTATACTATCTAATTTCCTGTAGTAAAGCCCCTCATATTCAGAAAACAAAGGTCATTTTTAATTTTTCCATCTAAAATTTCTGCTTCACCTATCAATTTGCTGAGCTTTTTGTCATTGTTTTTTATTATTTTCCCTATTAGTTCCATACCATATCTGTCAAACATTTCTCTAAATTCTGCTATTAAAGTGTCATCTAGCCCAAAAGGAAATTTATAAATTCTAAGACCCTTAGGTATGATTTTCTTAATCAAACATTCAGACAGATACCCATTTTCAAGCTGCAATTTCTTTATTTCAAACATTTTTGTTTCAAACTTGTAAATCATATCCTTTACTGTACCATCGTACATATTCAACTTTTCATTCCTATTCTTGTACATTTTATCACACATATCATCTGAAAAAGCATATTGTTTTGTCAATAAATAATCAAAGTCTTTTATATGTCCATTAATTTGTTTTTGAACCATATGGTTCGCGTTGTTACTCACATGTCTCTGACTTGTACCCATATTTCGTTCCTCAACCGCACTGCCTTTAGTATCATTACACCCTATCTCAGCGTGTTTGTACTTAGTAGCTGCTTCTTTTGGTCTCGCCCCCAACCTCATTGCTTCAAATGACTTATCAGTACCTTTTATGTTTTGGTGGTGTAAAAAGCTGTCATTCCTGACCTCATTGGCGTTTGCCTCACTTACACCCTGGATTCCTGTAGTTCTCATAGTCCTACTCGCATTAAGCGTGACGTCACTTAAAGGGGACGAGTGGCACTTTCTTTCTAGCAAAGCAGTGTGGCTTATCGAGCATGTCATCCCAGGCTGACAGACACTGGATCCCCTTTGAATGACACCAGAAGCTTAGCCAATTGTTGAAATTGATAATTTTTTCTCTATACCATGGTATCATTATTGGTGAGGGCAGGATGCTACTCAGGGTCAAGTTCATACCGGCCTGGGCTATGTGATCAGTGAGCTCCTCCATGTCTCTTTTTATGTAGTCTGGGGAGGTACGGCCAGGTCATTCACACCAACATGGATAATGACAGAGTCATATTTGTACTTGTTCTGGAGTGGCCTGAGTGCTTGTGTTATGTGGCGGATCCTGGCACCCAACAGGCAGCTAACAGTAACTTTCTCCTTGTTCAGCCTAGAGAGTGGGACATCAGTGTGCCTGACTATAGAGTCACCTATTACTAGTGTGTTGGGTATGCTATTTTGCCTTAAGGGCAGTGATTTTGTGGCACACTGGTTTTGCGAAGTATGTGTTTCATGGTTTGTGTTGGGAGGTGGAGATTGCTTGGATGTCTGCTTTGGAGGTCTCTGTTGCCTTTGTAGATTTTTATTTAGAGCCTCTGAGTATGTTTTCATGTATTTATGTGTGCTTTTTGCCGGTGCTGGTTTCATAGGTCTATGTAAGACTGCTGGTGTGATGCAAGTAATTCCCTTTTCCTCTTGACTGCCTGGTCCAGTCTTGGGTTGAGAGAGCTTAGCCTCCATTTTGGCTGTATAATTGCATCTCTCGCATGTATTAGTGTTTGGTGGAAGGAGGAGAGGGTTGTCTGTGTACATGAGGCAATTGTAACATTGCCTCAAAATGCCCAGATTCACTAGTTGGACCAGATAGTACACCTGAAACTGCCCTTTGGACATGCCTGGATAGGTACAGTGAACTGTTTTATTGATTGGCAGATAAGGTCGAATAGAGAGCCTTGTCCTTCTCTACAGTATAGGGGGTTCTAGTGCTAAGGTGTATTAGTGCTTGCTATGAGTTTTGAGCAAGTGCTGAGATGAGAAGTGAATGGTTTGAGTGCTTAAGTTGAAAGTTTGTCTAGTTCCAAGGGAAAAATTGAAGAGTAAACTTTGTGGAGCCGGGAATAGTTATACCCTAGCTAAAATGCGGGTTTTATAGCAGGGAAATGAAAGAGATCGAAATTAGCTCAAAATGGCCAATAAACTACTAATTTCTGGGCTGAAACCACTCCTCCTGGGACAGATAGGCTGCTCAAAGCTGCCTCTCTCACAGTGAGCAGAGAAACTTCCTTCTATCCAAGTAAGGTATGGGCAAACACAGAAACCTGTAACACAGCCCTGAATTCAGCACTAACCTGAAAACTGGACTACACTAGCTTAGAAAGGAGGGAAAACAAGAATTTTTTTTTTTGTTTTTTTGTTTTTTTCAGAAAATAAAGCAGATACAATCAAAAAAACACTTAAAAATGCACAGAAATTGCTATCACCCTTGAGTGTGTAGCCTACAACAGTTAAACAGGTAATTTAAACACAAAAATGACTTTGATAAAGTAAAGGCAGTAACACAAGTACAATATGTAGCTGAAACAAGCTTTTTAAATCACAGAAACTCTAGAAAATTGGTGTTTTAGGCAGAATTAGCTAAAGGCAGCACGAAAATGCAGAAAAATTATACTTAATCACTCCAAAGTCTCTCTTTTGTCTCTCTGCTGCTGTAGAACTCTGCAGGGCACCAGACAGGTGCTTGCTGAGCTGTATACTAGCACAAAAACCTTGCAAATGCGGGTTTTATAGGGATGTTATCCATTCCTGATTCCATTCTCACTTACACCATTTTATTCCAGTTACATTCAAGTGCCAAATTACATTTGAATTATTTGAATATCCCTCAAATGTCTCCTGGCACTAAATGCAACCTATGAGTTGCCAGAGTACAATCATATACAAAAAGCATAAAGATTTTCCAGTAGCACAGTACCCCTTTCAGAGATTCTCTTACCCTCTGCACTAACACAGTTATTACTAAACTAGGAGATAAGGGGTACCCCCTGCCTTATACATCTCCCTACCTCTATGGCCCTTGTTAATTTCTCATTTACTAAATTAACAAGGGCCATAGAGGTAGGAAGATGTATAAGGCAGGGGGGTGCCCCTTATCTTTAAAAGAAAATGATAAAAAGAAGAGAGGTGGTTAACTATTTGGGTATAAGAGGTTTGAAGACTTTAGACCAGACTGTGCACAAAAACTAGAGTGAACTATTAACCCAAGTTAATGGCTTGTTGAGCAGATGGTTTAGTAAATTCAGTATGTTGGTGGGAAGAATAAATGTGGTACAGATAATGATACATCTGAGGCTAATATATATGTTTAGTCATCTCCCATCAGAGGACAATAGAAAGTGGGCTCAGAATATACAGGTGAGTTGTGATATGTATGTATGAAATAATAAGTGGAGTAAAATAGTGAAAAAAAGACTGAGAACAAGATGGAAATTATGTGGTGGTCCTGATGAGGTTAGCATTTATAATATGATCTCAGGAAAATGTAGAGGGGAGAGATGAGGAGAAGACCATGACAGGTTAAAGACTATTATGGAGCTATGGAAGGTAGAAGAGTGCTAAGGATAGACATTTAGGATGATCAGATTAATGAGTGCGTGGAAGAACCCTAATTAGAAGGTAAATATAGAAAGATGTATGTAGAGAATCTATTTAGACAGACAATGGACAAACTAAGAAGGAGGTGGGGAACAGTGGAAGATGGAGATATATCAGAGGAGAACTAGAATGAGGTTCTGAGAAGATGCAGTCAGCTAAAAACTGTACTTATTGTTTGAGATCGGTATATAAGATGGTTGTAGAGATGGCTTAGGACTCCTTTCCAGTTCCAGAGATATTGGAATTTGGGAAAGGGAAAATGCTGGAGATGTAGAGAAAAGGATGTAGGAAATCTACATGTGTTTTGAGAATGCCAAACAAGCATACATTGAAGTATTGTATAGAAGAGCAGGAAAGAATGTATGGATAACATTACCAAAATATTGGAAGTTTATGTTTTTAGACATGGATGGAGAGTTGGAGGAGGATATGTGGAGAGAGCTGGAGAAGGTACAGCTTTTTACCTAGGAGACTAGGTGAGAAGCCTCATAGCTAAAGGCTGGAAAGGTCAGATAAGCTGGACAGGAGAAATGGTGAAGCTGAATAATTTAAAGACATATATGTATGTTCTAGCAGTGCAGTGGTATAAGAAAAGTAAGATAAAGTGATGTAGGAATGAGGAAAGTCCTGGACTGGTACATTAGGTAGTAAATTAGATGAGTGGATTGTATCAGTCTCAAAGGAGTACAGTGAGTGTCGCAGTTGTTATTGTTTGCTCCAATATAATATGTGCACTGTCAGGGATTTGTAGTTTCTCCCTAAGGTAGATAGGAGTATAAATGTGGAGCTAAGGCTCTCAAGAAAGAAAAGCAATACAGAGTTCAAATGAAGATGGTTAGGGTATGAATATGGGTCTATATTATAACAATGAATGATCAGAAGATTGAACGTTGTTATATCTACCCCTAAAGTGCGAAAACTCAAAGCAGCGAACAACCAGAACAGCGATTTTTTTTTTCCCCAGGGAAAAAAAAAAACACTAAACACTAAATGAAGTGTGCCCCCCACACCCTTCCTACTTAAATATGCCAACTACAAGATCGCACTACAGTGAAGGAAACGGCACAACCCGGATGGCCGGCCCAGCGATTTCTTTCTCCAGGAAAAAATTCACTGTTCCGGCCGGTTCGACATTTAGTGTTCGAGCTTACAGCATTCGATCATTTGATCATTCGCTAAACTAAAGTAGACCATATCATGATGCTGGAATATGATAACTGTGTTAGGCATATGAAAATAAAAATATGTTAGGCATTGTTGTTTAAGATACATCAATGTGTATAATATTATTGTATAACAATGGCGGATAATACAACAAGAAATGTTTTGTGGTATTTGTGATGATTATATGTTGTAAAATGCTTAATAAAAATATAAAAAATAGCTAAGATATTTGGCTGGAATTATAGTCCTCAGGTTCAAGGTGTGTCTAAACAAGATATACCATTTTACATCTTGGAGAAATATGGTTTCTAGTTACCTGGTCTTAGAGAAGAAATGGCTCTCTGTATCATTCTGAGATTCCCTGTTTGCTGTGGATTTGCACTTGTCACCTATCATTAGTAAGAAAGGGAGAAATGGTCATTAATGGTAGCAAATCCTATCATAATTTGCAATGTATATTTAGAACTGAGATTTTTTTCTGGTTTATGAGCAACAGAAATACATGCTGCTTTTCAGCCTTTTGGAAACTGTTAGCCCACAGAAGCTTCTTTCATCATCTTTTAAATAATGATACAAATTGTTTTGAGAAGTAAAAGTAGCTTTCAGAGGGCAAGTTATTAAGTCCTGCTGATATCCATTTAGGACAGTATTAGTAACTTCCATAGACTTTTTATTCTGAGACTGTTTTGTATTAATTCTATAAATAATACTGGAATGTCTGACATTTTACCTGTGTGATTTACACACATTATAAATAATGTATACAGAGATTTGTAATAGGTAACTAATCTTGTTAAACTATTGAAGATAAGATAGATGTTTTTAAAACAGGGACATTTAATCTTAGGGATCTAAAACTGTAAGGGTATTCTGTTATCCTGAAAGTGAAAATATTTGTGGTTCCAGGCCCAATCTAAAATACTTTCTTTCATGCAACACTGAACAAAGTTATTAACATTATTTAAGATATTCTTTATTTTATTTTAATTTAATTTAATTATTTTAATAAAGTTATCACTCACTAAGCATTTTCTGCACATTGTTTGTGTAATATAAGCCAATTGTGAAATTCTCTAACATTTCATGTCTGCTGCAGTCTGTAACATCATTATCTGCACTATTAAGAGCACTTTCATTGCATCTCAGCATAAGAATGAATTATCATCTGCTGTGAAATTGTCCTGGAGAATATACATAAAAATACCAATGGCAAAGACACAAAAAGATAAAGTGAATAAAATAAAATAAATAAAATGTAAAAAAAAACTCAAAACAACCATTCCAAGTAGGTTAAGTGCTTTCATTTATTTAATACACAAACATAATCAGAACAAGATGACTAACAAGACACATCCAATACATTGTATACTAAAGGTAATTGCATTATCAACCAATCCAAACAGTACATTAAAAAAATTTAATATTATAATACACAATACTAATTTCCCCTGATTTTACTTAATGGGTTTGTTCCCAAGGATGTAACTACTAATTCTAATAAAGATGGTAGGAGCTTTGCATTTCCTGTCCTCATGTCTGTGGATTCATATGATATCATGAAAATAATGCAAGAAAATTAGAAGGTTATTCGAGGGAATGGTGAGCTTGTTCAGGTTGTGGGCGATCATCCACAATTCATTTATAAAAAGGTGTCTAACATTAAGTCTCTTCTTGAATTTGGTGATTGTCTTAATGTAAAAAGGATATGAGGGCCGTTTGGTACCTACCCTGTTATGATTGCAAACAGTGTAGGTTTATTAACTTTTGTACAGAGTATTAATTTTAAACATTTGCATAAAGCAATTTTTAGTAGTAAGAGATTTAGTTGTAAAAGCACTGGAGTAGTTTATCTAGCTTCCTGCTCCAATTGTGAAAGTTATTATGTAGGCAAAAAAATGAGGGCCCTATTCAAAAGAATTTATGGGCATCATGCAGTGATAAGAAAATGTGATTATACTAACATCTTAGCAAAACATGATAGTGAATGTTTGAATTTTAGAAAGTTTTCTTGTTTTTGTATTAGATTTTGAAGATCACATTCTTTTTATTGATAATTTCAACACTGTTTTAGAAATTAAGGAGCTGAATTGACAGATTGCTTTTAGGGTGGATCAAGTTTCCGGACTGAATGGGCTCATTAATATAAAGTGCCTACTTAAAAAAATCTATTAATTTATTAGTATTCACTTCCTGTGTTTTATATTATAATATTTGTTTTTTTTTTCAATGTATTACTTTGATTGATTGACAATGTAATCACCTATAGTATAAAATGTATTGGGTGTGTCTTGTTTGTCATCCTGTTCTGATGAAGTTCATGTATTAAACAAATGAAAGTGCTTAACTTAACCTGCTTGGAGTGGCTGTTTTGAGGGTTTTTTCTTTTTTTGTTTTGGCGTTTCTTATTTTATTCTGTTTATCTTTTCGTGCCTTTGTGTTTGGTATTAAGATTTTTGTTTATTTAGTTCCCTGTTTGGTTTAACACCTTGGACTTCAGATGGCTGTCCAGGCTTCCAAATCTCTTCTCACTGCTTTTCAGCTAGATTCTAGCAAACTAGATGACAACTTGAATGCATGAATCTACAGTTTACCAGATAAATTATTTGCTGTTACACAATCTCTCATTACTGCTATTGGGAAGCAGAGTGTTTGCTCAAAATGTTTGATTCATTTAACGGAACCATTGGGCTAGGTTCTGCTTCAGGAGGCAGTGATGTTGCTGTTGAAGACAACCTTTCACTTTCTGGAAGTGATTCCACATTAGTGGACTGTGAAAGCAATGGTCAGAAGGATGATTTCATCAACACTGTACTAGTTAATCCTTTTGTGACAGTTGAGACTTCAAGATATGTGGTTAATGGACAAGATTTTAGTTGCACAGTTGTAGAGAAGTCTTTAGACTTCAGGCTTCATTTTAATGCTACCCTGTTGAGTATGAAAGTAGCATTATATGAAATAAAGGTTGAAGAACAGTAAATGGTGCAAATGAATTTATAAAATGATCAGAAAAGTGAACTGGTGGAAAGGATAAAGAACCAATTATTATGTAGAATTGCAGGAAATAAAAATGAACAAGCCCCTTAATATGAAACTGTCTGAAGTCTCAGAATGGGTTGAAAGGAACAATGTGGTGCAGTTTGTAAATCAGTCACCCTACCTGATTCCAGATATGTAGAAGATGGTTTTACTGTGAGTCAAAAAGGTAGACAATGCTTGTAGAGAAGAAAACCTTCACAACAATTGTGGCAAACTTCAATTGTAATTTTATTTAATTCCTTTCAGATGAAGAAACAAACTATAAAACTGATCTGGAGACAAAATTATATTTTTTGGCAACAGAGGCACAACATATTTGCTATATAATGACTTTTCAGCTGCGGTGTTTTGAAGTGAAAAAAAATCATAAACCTTAAGCAAGCTTCAAAATAGGCAGCTGGGTATCATATATTGTTCTGTCATACATATCTCAAAATTATGACTGAGAAACATATTACCACAAAGTGGATTATGGCGTTCCACTAAGACACAGTTACTGACATTAGTTCAAATTACATACTGCATGCCCATGCACAAAATAAAGGAAAAGAATGAAACACTATCTCTTTATTTCACAGTTTTGATAATCTTTCAATACTATTTGACAATACAAAGCTGGTATTCTTAATTGTGGAAGCAAAATGTAATAGTCATATATAAACAGTTGAGGACATGTCACTCTGAAAACACTCATAGTCTCTCAAATGACTTGCATCCAATTTACTGACTGTCCTTTATTTCCTCAACAGGGAATTTCTGATGTATATGTGTGGCAATGCAGGAGGAAATTAACACACAAATTTTGAATCTAAGTTCCTGGTTGTGGTAAACCCACAACATACACAACACACAGGCACTGGTGGCCACCAGCTGTTATACCCTGAAACAAAAACAGTATACTGCTGTTAGCAATTGGCTGAATAGAAGTGCTGTCAATCAAATGCTAATTTCATTTAATGTCTGTTTGTCCAGTCTATGTGTCAAAAACTTTCCTAGAATCATATGCCACTGTTTCTCTAATATTTGTAAGATGTGACATAATGAATACGCTGATTAAAACTCTGGATGTCCCATGATGCAAGTGTTTAAGTCCAAAGGGGACTCCGCCTTATTTTTATTCCCAAAATAATGTAGAGACAACCCACAACAGTTGCACTCACATGATGTGGTCATCATTACACATTTGCTGAAGAGCAGCATTTCATGTCTATTATACTGCTGGGGTCATAGGATCATAGGAAGTTACTAGGCTACTGGCCCTGAGGCTGTTACAAGCCTAGCCAAGAATTTAGCCCATATTCCAACAAGTCAGCACCATATGCCACTGTCCATTAGGGACACAGTTGGAATCCCAGCGGTGTATTTACTGTTCTCCATCCAGTTATCCAGGTTGTGCTTAAAAGGGTTAATGAGGTACTCTGCTTGATGTGGAGAGGGAGTCTATTCCACAAAAGGGGGAGTCTCTGGGACACAAATCTGTCCCACCAACAAGTCCAGTTGATGTCACAGACCAGGTTGAGGTCTCATGTATGGGTTACGCAAGTGGAGCTTGATTTGCGAATATGCAGCAGTCCCATTAAGGTCGGGTCTGAGATTGCTTTATATGCCAGACAGAGGTCACCTCTCAGGAGTCTGTAGGAGACTAAGTAGAGGAACAGGGCCTTTAGCCTATCTGTGTAGGGTAGATGTTTGAGGCCCTGGAGTCTCCTGGTGAGGAACCTCTGTGGTGTCTCCAGTTGCTGCATGTGCTTTGTGAGGTACATGCTGAAAGGAGCATTGTACTCAATAATGGGTCTTATAAGGGAGGAATACAGGAATGTTATGACCACCTTGTCCCTGGATGAGATGCCCTTACTAATGAGGTGGGCCATGTAGAAAGCTTTCCATACAACGGAGGCAATATGGTGGTTAAAAGTCAATTTGCTATCAACCTGGGTGCCCAAGTCCCTCACAACTGTTTGCATGCTTGGGATCTTATTATCAATGTGATAATTTGTGGGCTGTCATTCTCCCCAAAGGGGATGATGATGCATTTTTTGGCATTCAGTTTGAGGCCATGTTTCTGGAACCAGTCATTTGGTGAGACCCTCTTGGAGGATGTCCACCTCACCAGGTGTATTGGTGACAGCACCCAGCTTGCAGTCATCTGAAAACGTGGACAGCCATAGCCCACTGGTTTTGGCCTGCATGTCATAAAAGTATATCCTGAACAGCAGAGGCCCCAAGACCAATCTCTGGGGTACACCTCTCGTTGCGGGTCTACTACTTGAGGTGGCTTCCCCTATTTTGACTAGATGGATTCTATCAGTGAGCCAGTTTTCTACCCATCAACATATGGATTGATGCCTAGTTGAGAGAGTTTATCTATTATACCTGAGTAGGAAATAGTATCAACGGCTTTAGTCAGGTCTGGGTAGGCAGTGTGCACCATCTTCCCCTCATCTATGGCCTTGGTGACTATCTCAAAGAAGTCAACCAAATTTAACAGGCATGACCTCCCCTTGATGAAACCAAACTGTGTCAGATCAAGTGTCTGGAGGTTGCCAATGTCCTTGTTAATGAGGTCCGTGATAATCCAGTCCATAGCCTTGCAGATCAGGCTAGTTAGGGTGATGGGTCTATAATTTCATGGATTGGTGGATGCTTCACATTTGTGCAAAGGGATGACAGTGGATGTCCTCCACTCAGCTGGGACAAAGCCAGTACTCAGGCTTTGGTTGAATAGGGTGCCTAACGGTGCTGCAAGTTCCTGCCTGAGTTCATGTAGGATGCAGCCTGGGATGTTATCAGGACCAATGGAGGCTGTATTTTTCACCTTTGAGAGGGCAGTGATCACTTGCTCCCTAGATAGAGATAAGGGGAGGAAAGCAGGTACTGGGGATGTCCTGTTTTACTGATGGAAGGGACAGAGGGGTGAAGTTTTCACTGAACCTGTCTGCTAGCAGGTTGGCTATATCTATAGCCTTTGTGTATGTGGTGCCCTTGACCACCAGTTCTGAGCAGATCTGGGTGCTTCCCTTGAGATTGCCGACATATGTGAAGAAGGTCTCATGACTGTCTTTAATACATGTGGCCAGTTTAGACTCAAAGTTTGCTTTGGAGGATTTTACTAGTGCTCTTATTGTTCAGGCTAAGGAGAAATTGTTTCCAATTAGGCACCTGCTCCTTCTTGGTGCTGGACAGCAATTTTTTTCTTTTTATTATAGAGTTTATTCATTGCAGATGTCCACCAGACAGGTTTACTCTTCTTTGAGGAGGATGATTTCATCCTATTGGGTATTCCTGATTCCATGCAGCTATATAAATGCTCATATAGTACTTTGGTGTAGGAATGGACATATATGCCAGTTCCTATGGAGGGAGATGGGGGCTGTGAAGCTGTTTATACCTTCCCTCAGGAGGTCGTAAACAGCTTTGGAGAAGTTTTTTTGTTTGACCCTAGCTGGGGGGGGGGGGGGGTTGGGGGACATGGTGACTTTGAATGTGACCGCTTTGTGGTCGGATCATAACAGGGATGATGACACTGTAGGGATGCTGCAGTGGTTACTCATGTTGGTTAATACCAAGTCAAAGACATTTTTACCTCTTGCGGGGGTGTTGACTAACAGGTCCAAGGCATTTGCACTGATGAAATCAAGCAATGTCTGGGCATTTGTGTTTTGGCATCAGTATTTCTTCCAGTCTATGGTTGGATAGTTAAAATCACCCAAGATCAGGGTAAAGGGATGAATATTGATAGATTTGAAGAGGTGCAGATAGGTGGAGTGGGCATCTTGTTTTAAAATTGGAAACCTATAGCTAACTATGATTTGAACAGGGGTCTTGTCAATTGTTAACTGCACCTGGAGTGTTTCCTGTGTGTCATACTGTTTGACCAGCCTGGAGGTGTGTATATCTTTTACATATATTGCAACTCCACCTCTTTTTGCTTTGCTGCCCACGGTTTGGGGTCTGAATGTATGATAGGACCTGGTATGGCTGGGGTGCTCTCCACAGCTTTAAACCAAGTTTCTGTGACTGCACAAATGTCAGCATCTTCCAGGGTTAAGAATGATTGCAATGAGTGCAGTTTCATGTTTAGACAGCTATCATTTAGCAGCATGACCTTCAATTTACATTTTCATGACATTTTCATGTTGGTAGTTTTGACCTCATGGCATTGCCCTAAAAAGGCACTATGGTGGAGGCAAGAGCTTTTGCCAGGAGCCTCAAGCACAAGGGAGACAGATGCAGACCCATCTCTGACAAAAAATCGTAGTTTTTCAGTCATGTCATTCCAGGCTGTCAGGTACTGGATCCCCTGGGAGTGACACCAGAAACTAAGTCAATTGTTAAAGTCGATCATTTTCTGTTTGTATTGAGGCATCATTTTGGGTGATGGTAGAATGCTGCTTAAGGCTAGGAATATACCTGCTTGAGACAGATATTCATTGAGCTCGATCGTGTCTCTCTTCATATAGTCCAGGGAGGTATGTCTCAAGTCATTCACACCAACATGGACTATGACAGAGTCATAACAGTACCCGTTGAGACACTTGAGTGCATGGGTGATATGGCAGAGTCTGGCAACCAACAAACAACTAACAGTGACTTTCTCTTTATCCAGCCTGGTGAGGGGCACATCTGTGTGTCTCACAATGGAGTGTCCTATGACTAATATGTTGATTTTATGTTTAGGCCTTAGTGGCTGTGAGACACAGGTGTGTAGACTATGTGTGGTTTGGTGGGCAGTGGAGTTCATGTGTTTTTTGCCTCGTAGGTCTGTTTTGTTTGGATATGTTTTTATTGAGGACCTCTGCATATGTGGGATGTGTTGAGTAGGTGTGGGTGGTGCTTTAGGTGTGGTGTTCATGTTGACAACCTTCTCAGTGCCAGATATACTGGCTTGTGGGGGAGAGAGCAATGACAATAGGTGCTTGATGTAATTGTATCTCTCACAAATTGTGTTCCTAGGTGGTAGTATTAGAAGGTTGTCTGAGTACATGAGGCAGTTTCTACACTGTCTCAGGATGCCCATATCAACCAAACTGGCAGGAGAAAATGTAGGAAATTGTCCATCCATATTTTTCAGAAACTGAGGGAGAGAGGCCAGAGGGAGCTAAGACGGTAAAGGGTGGAAGGTCTAAGAATAGTACTACTAGGTGATCACACACGTGCTACTAAGAGAAAATTTGTAGCTGGAATACCTCAAAAAAGGGTTAAAAATATGCAGTTGAAGTTCTGGATGCAGCAAACCTGGATCTAGACTATGCTACTCAATTTAAGATTAGAAACAGAGTAAAAAAAGTCACAAAGAAGCACAGATTAAACACTTCCAGACAAAATAACAGAACTCACAGTGTGAAAATATATAGTTAAACAGTAACAAAATGCAGTAAAATGCAGTTAAACAGTAATAAATTGTATTAGTTAGCAATGAAATATAGCAAACCAGTAAATTTCTTTAAAATGATAGCTCACAATCACAACAGTAAAACACAGCTCAAATAATGCAGCAACTCAGTAGAATACTGTCATCAATTTAATAAGGCTACCAACAAGCAATAATAAATGCAGCAAACTAACTGCAGTTGAACTCCTAAGCAAAAGCAGCTAAATGAAGTAGGAAGAGGTACAGTTTTTATTTTTTTTCAAATAGAAAGTGAGGAGACAAAAGATAATTCAAGGTTGAGAGGCTAAATGGGTGGGCCTTCACAACTTATCTCAATGTACACAGTACAAAGAGCTGATGTAATGGGACTAGGGGAGTGAGTGCCCAATATCAAATTTATACTAGAGGAGGGCAACTCAAAGCCACCAAGCTTTAATACCACAACAGCACCTGGGCAAGTGGATGGGATACACAACATCAGAATAGAGGTAAGGACTGAATTCACTAAGTCTAAAAAACAGTTACACATTTTAAACAATATGCAACAAATGTGTTTAGTAAATCAGAAGTGCAGAAAACATTTGAAAATAAGCACTTAACTTTTCCAATCTCACAGAGACTCCATTGTAAAATACACTGATATCCCTTTCACCAGGCTGAGTAAGGAGAAAGTCACAGTCAATTGCTTATCAGGGGCCATGATTGGCTACATTATGCACACAATCAGGTCATTGGATCACAAGTACCAGTATGACTCAGTCAAAGTACAGAGGGTGTAACTGACCTGAGTTGTACCTCCCTAGACTACATAAAGAGAGACATCATGGAGATCTCCGAATATGTGCCTCAGGCCGGTATGAGCCTAGCATTGAGCAGCAGTTTACCTTCTCCAAGGATGACACCATAGTATGAAGAGAAGATGGATGACTTTAATAACTGGCTAAGTTTCTGGTGTCTTTCTAAAGGAGTGTAATATCTGTCAGTATGGAAGGATGTGGTCAATAGACCATGCTGCTTTGCCTGGGATGGCCACACCTCTCCCCTCTAGGCTTTTGAATGTAAGCTAAACCAGTGTCCTTCCCCATAGTGCCTTTTTTAGCTAATGCCAAACTGAAAGTACTTCCAACATAGCAAATCAAAACCAAGAAAATATAAAGGTGCTACTGTTCAATATTAGGAATCTAAACAGGAAGCTCCACTCCCTGCAAGTTCTCCTCACCTACAGAATGCTGATCTCTGTGTAGTCAGTAAGACATGCTTCAAAGCCATGGATAGCACACCAGCAGTGCAAGGCTATAACATCTTCCACACATTAGACCAGCTATGACACAGACAAGGACAAATGTGGAGGTGTCTTGATTTACATAAAAAAGGAATATACCTCAAGGCTAGTCAAACTGGACAATATACTTGAGCTTCTCCATGTTCAAGTGACCATAAGCAAAATCCCATACCACTTCCTTGCAAGCTATAGGTCACTTCTGTGACCCAGGTAACCCATAATATGTATTTAAGCTTCTTGGAAACACTCACCATCCAACTCATTACAGTATTCATGGGTGACTTAAATTACCCTGCTATGAACTGGGAATCATATACAACACCAAAAGTACAGGTGCAGAGATTCCTGAATGTTGTAAACACAAACTCCCTGGACCAGATTGTCAATACAGTGAGCAGAGGCACAGACATACTGAATCTGGGAGAGTTCTGCATACCTCCGAGTGTAATGCCTTCTCTAGTGAGGTCAGATCTCAAAGTGGTCTCTTTTGAAGTAAAAATAAAACTCAAAACCCCAGCTAACCCTGGAATGTCCAGGATCTCTTTAAGGCTAACTTCCTACCATTAGGTGATAACTTGGCAAAATTTCAAGGCCCCATGAACTCTGAGAACACTGCTGCCTGCTTTGAACTGTTCACAAGAACCCTATACAACCATGTTAATGGCTGCATAGAGGCAGCTGCACCCACCAGGAAGAAGTATAGAACTAACTAAAAAATAAGCCACCCTGGTAAAATGACATCAATAGGCTGTATAACAGAAGGAAAAAAATTATGGCAAAAAACAGGAGGTGTAGCACGCAGCAGGATAAAAGCACTCTCATCAAACTAAACAAACAATTCAGAGGACAAATGAAACCTAACAAAAGCCAAATTTGAGGTAAATTTGGCCTCACAAGCCAAGGACAACTACTAGGTATTCGTTAGCTATGTCTCAATGTAAATGGTAATACATGATTGTATGAGGAGCTCATTGTTAATGAAGCCACTTATACTAAGCCAGAAGATGTAGCAAACCTACTGTCAGCCAAATTCATCTCTAACTTTACCCCTCTCTTTCCCTCAACCTCCCCTCAGGAAATGCCATCAAATACAATGCCTCCTACTATCACTAGGGAACAGATCCTCAATACTCTTTCTAAGGCCAACAATGCTGCATTGATAGGCCCAAACAATATCCCAGGATGACTTCTAAATAGCATGAAACAGGGCTCATAAGTCTCACTAGTCACGTATGCAAATCCAAGCTTTGGTCATGCCTGTTCAGCCTGGTAGACTTCTTTGAGAAGGTCACCAAAACAATGAATGAGGGCAAAATAGTATACACTGCCTATTTTTTTTAAACACCTTTATTGAATTACCCAAAGATCCTTCTCAGTAAAAACAACATTATAAAATTATATACTAACTAAAAAGACATGTTATATCTGCATAATATAAATGAATAATATCTATACACATATATAAACAAATACATTGCTTTGTTATTAAAATTCTCCAAAATTTGATGTACTTAACTATGTAACTAAAACAACAAAATATGATTAAAAATCATGTTTATATTTGAATAAAAAAAATTTATTTTAGTTTTCTTCTTCTAAAATGGGTTTGATACTGATAAATTGATTCAAACCTGGTTCACAATGTGCACATAATTTAAATATCCAGTCTAGTTCTATTCTCTCCAATTGATTCATTCTATCTCCACCTTTCTTATTTATCCTGACTTTCTGTAGTACCCTAAATCTAAAACTATGCCCTGGTAAAGCTGCAATATGTTTCACT
>NC_056751.1:401969209-402122280 GCF_019279795.1 Protopterus annectens | reverse complement strand
TAACTTTAGATGTATAGGATCCATCTCACCTACATTCTGTACAGATGGGTTCGGAGCCGATCCTCGGCTCCGACTCGGTATGCTATACTATAGAACAAAGTCTCTTATTGGCTGAGTTACCTCATATCCCAGGATGCCCCACTTCTGCTTCCCCAGATCTTGTTTGTCCACACACATGCACACCCACATAGACTGTTATAATATTGCCAGGTGTTTCAAGAGAGGAAAAAACAGTTGTATTCGGACCGTCCCGTCTCTTCTGGCCTCCAAGGTAGGGGGAAGGAGGGTGGGTTATTAGGAATGTAGGCGAGATGGATCCCATACATCTAAAGTTATGGTAAGTACATAACTAAAAGATGTAATGTGATCCTATCTCGCCTACATTCTGTACAGATGGGACAGCGTCCCTAGCACCTAGTTCCTGGGTGGCTCACTGGAAAACGGTCCGGAGTACAGTGGAACCGAAGGAAGCTCGACCCCTAGATGCCACATCCAATTTGTAGTGAGAAACAAAGGTGTGTAGAGAAGACCACGTAGCAGCCGCACAGATGTCATTAATAGAGAGTTTGGAATGAAAGGCTGCCGAAGTGGCCATAGCCCTGGTAGAATGAGCTTTCACAGGAGTTGTAAGCTCTTTATTTGAAATGTGATAAATATGACTGATACAGTCTCTGATCCACTTGGCAATAGTGACTTTCGTGACGGCTTTGCCCAATTTATTGTCCGAAAAAGACACAAACAGTTGATCTGATTTTCGTGATTGGTGTGTCCTATCCAAATAGAAACATAGTTGTCTGTGCACATCTAAGCTGTGAAAGGTATACTCAGTTCTGTTTGTATAGTTAGGGAAAAAAAACGGTAATTCCAGTGATTGTTGCAAACAAAAGTTAGAACAAACCTTTGGTATAAAGGATGGGTTTGGTCTAAGAGATTCTCTATCCTTGTGAAATACCAGGTATGGTGGTTTTACACATAAGGCTTGAAGTTCTGAAACTCGCCTGGCTGATGTGATAGCAACTAGAAGGGCAGTCTTCCAAGAAAGAAATTTCAAGTCACAGGTTGCTGCCAGCTCAAAGGGAGGTGCAGTTAATGCGCCTAACACTACGTTAAGGTCCCACGGTGGTGCAGGATGCGATATAGGGGGCCGAAGAAGCCAAGCTCCTTTAATGAGGTGGTTCTACGTTCTCATGAAAATTGGAAATAGCTGCCAATTGAACTTTGATGGTAGACACCATACAACCCTGGTTGAATGGGGAAGTTAAAAACTTCAGAACCTTTGACACAGAAGCTGTCATAGGGTCTAATCCTCGGAGTTGGGCTCAAATAGCAAACCTCTTCCATTTACTGTTATACATCTTTTTAGTAGAAGTCTTGTGGGCCGAAGACAAAATATGCATGACTTCAGGGTCGAAAGAATGGCTCCTAACTATGGTCGGAAGAGGAGTAACCAGGCTGCTAGCTTCAAAGAATGGAGGGACTGATGGAGCTGTCCTGACTGATGCGTCAGGAGGTCCGGAACTTGGTCCAGGAACCAGGGACCGTCCAATGCATACTTGCGAAGAAAGGGGAACCAAACTTGACGAGGCCAGTATGGGGCGATTAGAATAATTTTGCTTCCCAAACGAATCGCCTTCTGAATCACCCTGGGGAGAAGGGGAACCGGTGGAAAGGCGTATAGCAGACCGGGGGGCCAAGCTTGGACCAGAGCATCCTTGGGGGTTTCCCCCGGAACTGGAATGAGAGAGAAGAACTGCTGGCGTTTTGCGTTGAGGGGAGTTGCGAAAAGATCGCAACATGGAACTCCCCATCTCCTGAAAATCTGTGTTACCACTTTGTGATTCAAGGACCATTCGTGAGGGGAGAGAATAGTCCTGCTCAGTCTGTCGGCTAACACATTGGATGTCCCCGGAATGCGTGTTGCCACTAGAAAGCGTTTGGTAGCAATCGCCCAAACCCCATACCTTCATGGCCTCTCTGCAAAGGGGGTAAGACCTGGTCCCTCCTTGCTTGTTCAAGTACCAGACTACTGACATATTGTCGGACTGAATGGCAATCGTCCCCTGGGGGAGGTGATCGTGCAGTGCTTGCAACGTTAGAAGCACCGCCCTCATTTCCAGGATACTGATGTGGAGAAGATTCTCATCGGAGCGCCACGTGCCTTGGACCGACCTGTCCAGATAATGTCCCCCCCACCCTGTCTGGTAGGCGTCCGTAGTCAACGTGGCCGAGGGGGGTGGGGGAACGAAGGGTCGCCCCTGATCCTGGTTGGAGGAAAGAAGCCACCAGCGAAGATCCTGTTTGCACATCTCTGTGAGCAATATGTGGTGACTGAGGGGGAGATCTTGATAAGACCACTGGACTGAGAGGAGCCACTGGAGTATCCTCATATGCAATCTTGCGAAGGGGACGAGAAGAATGGTGGCTGACATGGAACCTAGCAGCTGCAGTACCATTCTCGCTGGAGCGCGGCGTCTGAGGAGTAACGCCCGAACCTGAGACTGCAATGTAGATATTCTTTCCGCAGGAAGATAGACTAGCATCTGCCTTGAGTCTATTTCTGCACCAATAAACAGAATACGCTGGGATGGCAGCAATACGGATTTTGTCCAATTGAAGGTGATTGCTAAGGAGCTGCCTAGGGAGATAGTGGCTGCTAGAGTTTTTAAGAGTAGATGCCTTGAGGTGGCAGTTAGGAGCCAGTCGTCTAGGTATGGAAACACTTGGAATCCTAGACTTCTCAGGTGAGCAGTCACCACTGCCAAACATTTGGTGAACACCCTGGGGGCTGTGGTGAGACCAAAGGGCAGTGCGCGGAACTGGAAATGACTGTCCCCTAGGCTGAAGCGCAAGTGTCTCCTGGACACCTGATCTATCAGGATGTGATAATAGGCGTCCTTGAGATCTATGGAGCACATCCAAACACCCTTCTCCAGAAGCGGGAGAATGGTTTGCAAGGTGACCATCCGGAATTTGGACTTTTTCACTGATCGGTTTAATCTGCTGAGATCCAAAATGGGCCTCAAGTCCTCGGTCTTTTTTGGTACCAAAAAGAATCTTGAGTAAGTCCCTGATCCGGCCTGATCTGCGGGGACAGGTTGGATGACTCCTTTTTGAAGCAGCTTTGAAATTTCGATGGCTGCCATATCCCGTTGACTGGGTGGCGGGTCCGGGATTCTTTGGGATGGTGGCGGGGGGGGGGTTGAGAGAAGGGAATGTTGTAACCTCCGGCAATGATTCGGAGCACCCATTGGCCCTGAGTGATACTTTCCCAGGCCTTTTGGTGCCTCGAAAAATGACCCCCGACTGGCTCCGGAGCTGCACAGTCGGGCACTCCTTCAGGGATGCTGGAAGGAGGAGGAGCCACGAAAGGACTCGTGGTCTCCAGTGTTGCGGGGGCCTCCGCCGCCTCTGGGACGGCATCTCCCTGAAAAATTTCCCCTTCCTCTGCCTCTAGAGGGGGAATCGCTCTGCTGCGATGAGTAAGACTTTTGAGACTTACGGAACCACATTTTCCCTCCTCTTCGAGCCTTAGGATAAGGTCTGAAGGGAGTGGAAAACCGGGCCCCTACGGCAGTTAAAGTCTTAGCCTCCTGCTCGCAGCGAGTCAACGTGTCCTTTACCTTGGGTCCAAAAAGGGAGGACCATCGAAGGGGGCGTCGGCAAAGGAAGACTTAAAGGCCTCCGCAAAGTGACACAGGCGTAGCCAGGCTTGTCTCCGTTGAGCAACACCTGTGCCCGCCGCTCTGCTCGCTCCTTCGGCTGCATACGAAATGAGCCTCATGGACGAGTTGGATAGGGAGGACAGGGTAGCCAACTGGGAGTTAACCGCCTGGGCTAACTGCTCAGGTAAGTTACCAGAGAGGGTATCCGAAAGCTCCTTGACCAGATCCCTCTGCAGTCTCGTAAAGTGAGTCAGGTAGTTCAGAGACCTTAATGTAAAGGTTGCTGAAGCAAGGGTGCACTTCCCATACCGATCCATGCTCCTAGACTCCTTATTAGGAGGATGGACAGACGTTGAAGCCTCTGCCACATCTTGTTGAATAGCAGATGCCACCACCAAGGCATCTACAGCCACACCTTTGGTAAGAAAGTCCTTATCAAGGGGTGCCGAAAGGAATTTATTGGGGCGAGCTGGCACTGGTTCATCAGACTCTGCCTGGGGTGCATACAGGGCCAATGGAGCCCACAGCAAATTTATCTGCACATCAACCAGAAGGAGATGTTAGCTGTCCAGCACGCATTGACAGCTTTCAGGCCCTATCTCTCTCCAGGGGCACTCCTGATCAAAACAGACACCACCACTATGATGTCGTATATCAACAAGCAGGGAGGGACTCTCTCTTACCCTCTATGCAGGCTGACCATAACCCTTTGGCACACAGCCTCTACCATGCAACTCCACCTGTTAGCACAATTCCTGCCAGGTTCTATAAACTCTCTGGCAGACCATTTAAGCAGAAGAGAGGCAGCTAGACAAAAGAACCTTCACCGTAATAAGTCAGAAATGGGGCACCCCGAAGGTCGACCTCTTTGCTTCCCACACCAACCATCAGCTCAGCAAGTTCTGCACCAGGGAACATCACTGCATGGCTTGGAAAGTGGATGCCGTATCCTTCCCCTGGGTCATTCTTTCAGTCTATGCATTTCCTCCACTACCTCTCATCACCAGGGTACTGCTCAAAATAAGGGAGGAAAAACCAAGGACAATTCTTATTGCTCCAGACTGGCCTCACCAGCACTGATACCCACTGCTGCACAGCCTGTCCCCACTGCCACCATGGCATCTCAATCAGACCCCAACCCTCCTGACCCAGAGGGAAGGAGAATTCATGCATCCCCATTTGCAGACACTCAATTTGGTAGCTTGGCTTGTTCCCTGACCACTGATCAATCTACCAACCTCAGTAAACAGGTTCTAGATGTTGTATGTGAGGCCAGACACCCTAGCACTAGAAAGTCTTATGCTGACAAATGGAAAAGGTTCTGCATCTGGATTCAGGCTAAAGCAACCGGGATACAGCACAGCCCTCCCTACCCCTCATCCTGGATTATCTAGCTGACCTGCTGCACAGTGGTCTCTCTTTTTCCTCTATTAAAATTCATGCCTCTGCTGTCTCTGCTCATTTCCATACTGAGAAGCCCCTTTTCTCTCACCCTGTGATCAAACAGTTCCTAAGTGGGGCTAGCAACTTGAGGCCACCCAGAAGACCACCCACCCCAGCATGGGACCTTAACTTTGTGTTGGAAAAGCTTGCCCTTCCACCCTTTGAACCAGCATCTTTAGCAGAGTTAAAAATTCTCTCCTGAAAGACCGCTTTTCTTCTGGCCATCATTTCAGCCAGAAGAGTCTTCGAGCTACAAGCAGTCATGGCTGTGGAGCCCTTCATAATCTGTGCTGACAGGGTTTCTCTCAGGACTAACCCATCTTTCATGCCCAAAGTTGTTTTCAATGTGGCTCTCAACCAATCCATTCATTTGCCCACCTTTTTCCCTAACCCACAAAACAAGGGGGAAAGGATCCTGCACTCTCTAGATGTGCACAGACAGATCAGATTCTATCTTGACAGGACTAAATCATTCAGAAAGTCTGATCAATTACTGGTTAGATTGCTGCATGAGCAGAGGACAAAGCTATCACCAAACAAACCGTTTCCAAATGCATCTATTTCTGTTACAAGCAACACGGAAAACCTCCCCCTGGGGGGGGGGGTCAGGACTCACTCCACCAGAGAAGCCTCCGCCTCTGCAGCTTTCCTCAGTGGAGTCCCCTCCAGGGACATCCTGAAGGCTGCCACCTGGACATCTGTTCACATTTTCACCAAGCATTACCACCTGCCTATCTTCTCCAAATCCAGGGCAGGCTTTGCCACTGCAGTCTTGCAGGGCATCCTAGCCAGCCGCTAGTCTCCTTGACTGCCTCCACCCTTTTCCTCAGCTTTGGGAATCAACCCAAATGTGATTACTGCAATAGTGAAACACGAAGAACATAGTACAGTTGTGTATACACCATAAATGTAGATGTTCAAGTGTATTCACTGTTGCAGTCCTGGTTTCCCTCCCTCCATCCCCGTCCTCTCTCTCTCTCTCTCTCTCTCTCCTTGCAAGGAACATTTTGGTATTTACTTTCTACTGGTGGGATTCTTCCACCATAACCTGGCTCCCACTTGGGCTCCTGACAAGGCAAGAAAAACTGATGTAATGGCGTTGGCTGCCTTACTTTATACTACTGACAACCTGACGTCAGTCTTGAAGTGACAGCAACCGACGCAGAAATACTAAGCCTCTGGTTTTCAGGCTGGCCAAGGGCTACCCTGGCAGGGATAACCCAAATGTGATGACTGCAACAGTGAACACACTCTATTATCTACATTTATGGTAAGTGTACACAACTGTACTTTCTATTTCAGTCTTCCTAAAAGCTTGGTCAGCCATCACAAAAGATAAATGGGTGGTGTACCATATCCAGAGGTGGCATCAATACCATTCATTCGGTCCTCAAACACATTTCACCTCCCCTTTTACACATTCCACCTTTGCAAAAAAAAAAAAAGGGTTTTCATTCCAGTAGATTTGTCAATTCTTGCATAAGACAGCTGTCTCAAGAAGTCTACCAGACTTGAAAGGATCCATAATCTACTGTAGATTCCTTTTGGTTCCAGAGGTGACTTGAGATTTTCTGGATCTCTGTGGGCTAATTAACCTGTGTATAAAATGTGAAATTCTGAATGGTCATGGTGCAGTCCGTCCATCCATGTCTACAGGAAGGGGATTGGATGTGCTTTATAGACTTTCAAAATGCTTTCTACATATCAAGATAGGAAAGCAGTGCTTAGTCTACAGATAACAAAACATTGGGAATTAAACCAAAAGTGCATTCCGCAAGTCGGTTACAAATTCTAGAGGCTTTTTCAAGGACTCAAGACATCTGTGCTGCAGCAACATGGTCAACAAATGTATGCCTTCATCAGAAATTAGCTTTATCCCATATTGAGATCTAGAGCTTCCTTTGGTTCCACCTTTCTGTGGGGTATCCTGTCATGATGCCATCCAGGAAAAAGTAGCTGGAGATTCTGTTCCAGCAAATGAGACATATGGAGAAGATAACATAGGATATGAAAGTTATATACTTACAGTAATGGTATATCCTTATTGTACTTCTGCATCTGTCTTGACAACACTTCCACCATTCTCCCTTCCATATTGTCACCATCCATCCTAGGTGGACTTAGAAATTTGAAGCCTTTTCTCCATGACTGTCGAGTACCATTATCTTTGAAGGGGGCAGACTCTGAGGGGGATAGTAAGAGATCACTGCATTGTGGGAGTGTGGAGGAGCTTCAGACATTGGAGTAACATCTGAGTGAGAACATTGCCAGCTTGGATTCATGGGAGCAGATAAACAGTTGAGAATGGCAGAGAAGGACATTAAGGATCATTATGGTTAAGTATGCAACGTTAAGCTTTTTAGTGAAAGAGGTGTTGATTAAATGGAAACAGCATCATGTATTGAAGGAGAATATGATTTTCATATTGTCTTTTATGAACACATCTGATTTCTGGTCTAAGCTACTAAAAAACTTTGTATTTAAGGAAAGGCCAGCATTTCTCTTCATACAGAAAAGCTAGCCATATGAAATGGCGTGATGAGATTGCTTTCCACTGAGGTGTTGAGGCATCTTCGGGGATGGTTACTGCTTAAATAAAAAATATTGTCAGTTTGTCACTGCTTTGTCTCTTTCAGTAAAAAGTTAACTCTTAACATCATTACATTTGAATTATTCTTTAACATGCTGATACTGTGCCAACAGCAGTGCTACTATTTTTGATTTAGTATGCATTATAGTTTAAGGGGAAAGCCTTTAAATATACATGGGCCTTAAACCTAGTTCATTTATCATTTTTTTTTTTACAAACTCCTAATACTCTTAGATGTTTTAGATAACTTTCCTAGCTGCTTGTTTTTCTAAACTTTACAGATGGGCATATGTTCATTTTGTATAAGGTATGGTATGCTATAATACGGTTGCTACTGAAGTTCATTGTAATCCATAAGATGTTCTTCATGTTTCACTGTTGCAGTCATCCCATTTGGGTTATCTGCTTGCAGTAGCCCTCAGTCGGCCTGATTATCAAAGTCTTGGGTCCTGCGTCGGTTGCTGTCTCATTTTCCATGACGTCTGGTAGTCAGGGGTATAAAGCATGCAGCCGACGCCATTACATCAGTCTTTCTTGCTGTGCGGTGCCTGAAGCAGAAGCAGTTCGCAAGTGCCAGTCGGCCGACTCCTGAAATTTTCGTGTTCGAGTTTCAGAACCGAAGTCTTCAACTAGAGCTAAGTACCCCATTGGGGAAACTTTTTCTTGCTCTAAACCGATGTCAGTAAAAGTCAATAATTGTATTTCTTGTGAAAAGCAAATACCTCATAAAGATTTTCATTCGTACTGTATTCCTTGCGTAGGTCCTGACCACAACATACCTCACTGTCTGTTTTGTGCCTTGTTTAAACAAAGAACTATTCGCCGTCGATATATTTCCGCTTCTAAATATTTTGGTACTCTGTTCAATTACTCAGATATGGCTTCGGTAAGCCACCCGACTACCAACATTCCGAAAAAATGCAAGGTAAAGAGAGAGAGAGGCCACCTAGGTCCAAAGCTGCCAACTACGCTTCTCCTAAGCCAATCACCAGTTCGACGGTACTCAGTGAGGTGCTTTCGCAGCCCCTGATACCCGCTACTTCAGATTTGCAGGCATCTACTTAGACCCATTCGGAGTCCAGTATGCCACGAAATGCTTCAACTGTGGAACCAGCGGATGTCTCTACCTTGGATGGGTCCGGAGCCGCTGTGCAGGCACCAGCTTCTGAGGGCTATATTCAGGCCTACTGACTTGCATATTAAACAGATGCTATCTTCTTCTTCAAGGCCTAAAACTCGATCCATGCCTAGAAAACCGACGTCCAGACCGCATAGTCAGGCCTCTATGCCTAAAAAACAGTTGATAAGAATGGCTGAAGACCTTATTACGTTAATCAGGGGAAGCCAACCTTCCCCCTCTAAGAGACCTAGGACTGAATTTGCTTATGATTCTTCTGATCAGGATTCTGAAATTTCTGTTTCCTCTGATGACCAGGATTTACCCTCATCTACCTATGAGGATTCTGATGCAGAGGACTCAATTTCCTCTGCTTCCCCTCCAGAGGATTTCTCTTTTGGTGAAACCTTGCAAAGCCAGGATTACTCTGATTCTAAAAAGAGGCTTAGGGATTTCTTACTCCTGCCCCAACGCAGGCCTTTAGCTGTCCCCCCTGTACTGGACATTGTTGATGATGCCTTTTTTGGAATCTAGCTTGACCCCTGGCTCCTTACCTCCTGCTCCCAGAAAACCAGATAGATATTACAGGGTTCCTGACTCTCACAAGTTCCTTTTTAAAAATCCTACTGTGGATCCTGAGACCATTTCACAGGGACCCAAGGGCATTAAGGCTACTACTGCCAACCAAGGGCATTAAGGCTACTACTGCCAAAAATCCTACCCCCTCTGATAGAGATTCCAGGGCGCTGGGACAGATGGGGTAAGAAGGTATACACTTCTGCAACCTTGGCCATTAGGGCCTAAAACTGCCAGTTTCATATGTTAAAGTATCAGCAGCATATTATTGGATTGCTTAAACAGAAAATGATGTTGATTCCTGACTGTGCTGAAAATAAGGATTTGCAGGATTTAATGCATTCTGCTGAACAAGTTGGAAAACATACCTTGCAATGTGGTTTTGATTCACTAGAGGCATCTTGCAGGGCTGCTGTCACCGGGTCTGTACTTAGAAGGCATGCTTGGCTTAAGGTACAATCTTTGCCAGATCATGTTAAAGCTAAATTGCTGGATGCTCCCTTAAACCAGGACTGCCTGTTTGGCAATAAAGCAGAAGAAGTACTTAAAAAGATGGAGGAAAAAGCTAAATCTATGCAAACTGTTAAAGATTTCCTGCAAGTACAGTCTCCAAGATTTAGTAGGCATTTGTCCTCTAAAAATTGGTCCTTTCCTGCCTCTTCCAGGCCTTCAGTCCAAATCCAGCACCAGCAGAACACCCCAGGCTTCAGTCCCAAGGCACGCACCAGACTAAGCAGTGGGGGGCTCCCACTTCCAAAGCAGGGAGGAGTAAGACTACCCCCACTATGGTAAACTATCTCAATGGCTTAACTTTAAAACTTCCAAGCCCTTCTCAACTGACTGCTCCTTTAGGGGGAAAGATTGCTCTGCAGGCAAAAAACTGGGAACTCATTACACAGGACAAATGGGTTTTAAATATAGGATACAGATTCCACTTCCACACTTTACCAACCCCAAACGTTTGGCCAGATCTACCCTCAAATCAGGGCGGAGGCTCAAAGGCAAGATGTTCATTGTGTTACCCTGCTGCAGTCATCACACTTGGGTTATCCTGCCGTCAGACGGTCCCGCAGTCGGCCAGAGTTCCAAAGTCTTGGGCCGGCATCGGTTGCTGTCGCTTCCTCCCTGACGTCAGTGCGCCAGGGGTATGTAAGAGGCATCTGATGCCATTTTCTTCAGTCTTTCTTGGCACGCGGTGCCCGAAGCAGAAGCAGTTCACAAGTGGCAGTCGGCCGACACCTGAGATTTTTTAATCGAATTTCAGTCCGAAGTCTTCAATAAAGCTAAGTACCCCATTGGGGAACCTTTTCTTGCCTCAGTCCGATGTCAGAAAAAGTTAACAATTGCATTTCTTGTGGGAAGCAAATACCTCATAAGGACTTCCATTCTTATTGTATTCCTTGCCTAGGCCCAGACCACGACGTCACAGGTGGTCGGTTTTGTGCTAGGTTTAATAAACAAACTATCAAACGCCGTTTCGACTTCGCACGACATTACTTTGGTAGGAAATTTAATTATATCATGCTGTCGGAGCAGCCAACGGCCGGCATGCATAAAAAACGCAAGGATAAGGACAGGCAGCCTAGAACCAAGCCAGACTCCGAGGCCTCTGCTGGGCCTGTCGCCGGTTCTCTGGTTTTCAGTGAGGCGCCTACGCAGCCCCTGACGACCGCGGAAATGGAACCCCAGACAGCTTCGGATTCTCAAGCGGAGTGTACTAGGCCGTCGCAACCATCTTCATTAGGCCCTTCCGACACCGGAGCAGAAGGTGATCCCGGTGCAGTAGAAACGCCTTTGGTTCCCGAAGGTGTCTTCAGACCGACTACACTCACCATTAAATCTTATGCTAAGCTAAAAACTCCATTAAAACCAAAAAAGACTGTACATCAGTCTCCTGTTCAAGGCCCCATGCCTAAGAAACAGATGCTTAAGATGGCTGAAGATTTGATTTCCCTAATCAGGGGTTCCCATCCCCCTCCTGATAAAAGGCCAAGACAAGAGGAGGACTATGCTTCCTCTGACCAGGTTTCTGTTTCCTCAGATTCTTCTGAGGAACAGGATTACACTTTTCTCCCTTATGAAGATTCTGATGCTGAAGACTCTATTCCCTCAGCGTCTACCCCCTGAAGACTACTCCTTTGGGGAAACTTTACATACCATGAGGGAACATTTCCACTGGGAAGGCCAGGACTACTCTGATTCTAAGAAAAGGCTCCGAGAGTTTCTTTTACTACCCCAGCACAGACCACTTGCTATCCCTCCAGTTTTAGATATTGTGGATGATGTTTACTTAGAGTTTAGTCTAAATCCAGACTCCCTACCCTCCTGCTCCTGCCAAACCAGACAGATACTACAGAGTACCTGACACACACAAATTCCTTTATAAAAGCCCTCTGGCTGACCCAGAAACAATTTCCCAGGGTCCCAAAGGGGCTAAAGCTTCTACGGCTAAAAATCCTGAACCCTCTGAAAGGGATTCCAGAGCTTTAGATAGATGGCGGAAAGAAGATATACACCTCAGCTACTCTGGCTATGAGAGCATTAAATTGTCAGTTTCACGTGCTGAAATATCAGCAATTCCTAATGTCTCAATTAAAACAAAAACACTTTCTGAACAGGCTGAATTCAAGGAAATGCAGGATCTGTTGCACGCAGCTGAACAGGTGGGCAAACATACTTTACAATGTCGATTTGATTCATTGAAGCTTCCTGTAGAGCAGCTGTTTCTGGGTCTGTCATACGCAGACATGCTTGGTTAAAAGAACAAACCCCTACCTGATCATGTTAAAGCAAAATTATTGGATGCACCTTTACAGCAGGATGTCTTATTTGGTGTCAAAGCAGAAGAGGTTTTAAAGAAAATGGAGGATAAGGCAAAGTCTATGCATACGGTCAAGGATTTTTTACAGGTACAACCCCCTCGTTTCAGCAGAAATTGGCCAACAAAAAACTGGTCCTTTCCAGCTTCTGACAGACCACAGAGGGGCAAATACAGACGCCCAAGGGGCAGAGGTCAGTCACAAGGCCCTTACAAACCTCGCCAATGGAGTGCCACAACCCAGAAAGGAGATGAAGATGGGCCCCAAGCTAGCAGAAGACAAACACAATGACTCACCCCTCCAACTACCAAGCAAATCTCTCTTGGCATCTCCCTTGGGAGGAAAATTAGCACTTTTTGCAGACAGCTGGCACATCATCACAAAAGACAAATGGGTCCTAAACATTGTCTCACAAGGATACAGATTCCACTTTCATACCTTGCCAAGGATAAAAGGAATGCCAAACCTGCCACCAAATCAATGGACATAGGCACAAAAACAAATTACAGCTCTCATGGACATGAGAGCCATTCATCAGGTACCTACACAGGAGCAAGGACAAGGATTTTACTCAATTAGTCCTCAGAAAGGACAAAGCATGGAGACCCATTCTGGACCTTTCAATTCTGAACACCTATCTGCAAGTACCAAAATTCAAGATACTAACACTACAGCAGCTTCTTCCCATGCTGGGCAAGAAGGCTTGGCTAGTAACATTGGATCTCAGGGACATGCAGGTATGCCTCCTTATCAGACAAAATTGCAGAAGATACCTCCGCTTCATTGCAGGTTCAACCCATTATCAATTCTCTGCACTGCCCTTTGGCTTAGCTACTGCGCCCAGGGTCTTCACAAAATGCCTGGCACCAGTAATTGCATACTGCAGACAAAGAGGAATTAAAATATACCCATATCTGGATGACTGCCTTATTCAAGCAGAAAGCAAGGACATTCTTTTAAAACATCTGGCATTTGTCAAACACCTTCTAAGTTGCCTAGGGTACACAGTAAACGAAAAGAAATCAGAACTAGTGCCCTCACAAAACATAATATTCCTGGGTGCCAGCTTGAATACAACGGCCCAGATGGCTTATCTCACGCCAGACAAGCAACAACAGCTGACTCAATACTTCAAAATAATGGCAACAAAGACCCAACTCCCTGCAAGAAAAATTCTGCAGGCCTTGGGATTCATGGCATCTTGCATACTACTAATACCATTTGCAAAACTGCATATGAGGAAATTACAATGGTACCTGAAAAGCGTATGGACTCAGCACAGCCACAGCTTGGAAACAATGATACCACTCATTCCCTGCCTTCAACAGGAGTTTCTATGGTGGGCACAGGCATGTCACCTCAGCAAGGGTCAGCCTTTCACATTACCCACAGCCGGGCAAACTATGACAACAGATGCATCGGACTATGCCTGGGGAGCACACATGGCAGGACAGTGCATTCAGGGCAAATGGACTACAGATCAAAGGCATCTGCATATCAATCAAAAGGAAATGCTAGCAGTACAGAATACCCTAACAGCTTTCAAGGACCTCTTACACCCAGGACAACTAATAATAAAGACGGACAATACCACAGTAATGTGGTACATCAACAAGCAAGGGGGCACACATTCCTACCCTCTATGCAGGCAAGCAGTGACCTTGTGGAACACAGCACTGTCTTACCAAGTTCAACTACAAGCACAATTCCTGCTAGGAAAGAAAAACACATTGGCAGACGACCTAAGCAGAAACATCATGGATCCCCACGAGTGGAAACTGGATCCACAAGTATTTGCAATGATCACTCAAAAATGGGGACGCCCAGACATCTGTTTGCTAACCCCCAAAACTACCAACTTCAAAAATTTTGTACAAGGACATTCCACCCACAAGCTTGGAAAGTGGACGCCCTCTCATTCAGATGGAAAACATTAACAGTGTATGCCTTTACTCCACTGCCTCTTCTAGCAAAGGTGCTGCTGAAAGTCAGATTAGAGAGACCACAAATGATACTCATTGCACCAGACTGGCCATGCCAGCACTGGTATCCAATTCTAAAGAATATGGCCCACGGCCCACCATGGATTTTACCACAAATTCCTCACCTGCTCACCCAGCGAGACAATCAAATTCTACACAGCCAGCTCAAGACTTTAAACCTGGCTGCATGGCAAATTACCTAAACAATCAACCAACACCTCTATCCAAAGCTGTTATGAACGTCATTCTGGAGGGCAGGAGGTCCAGCACCAGGAAAACCTATTCAGACAAATGGAAAAGATTTTGCGCCTGGAACCAGGCTAAAGGCCAAAATCCCCTTGATCCAAACATTCCTCAGATTCTACAATATTTAACTGAGATGTTGCACAAAGGACTTTCCTTTTCATCTATTAAGATCCACGCCTCAGCAATTTCAGCTCATTACAACACGGATCCTCCTTTATTTTCACATCCACTGCTAAGATAGTGCCTCAGAGGGGCTAAGAACATAAGACCGCCCAGGAGAGCACCAACACCTTCTTCGGATCTCAACTTTGTTCTGGAAAAACTTACACTGCTGCCCTTTGAACCAGCTTTCTCAGCTGATTTAAAGTTTCTTTCATGGAAAACTGCCCTGCTGCTAGCAATAACTTCAGCTAGACGATTCTCAGAGCTACAGGCACTAATGGCAGTGGAGCCTTTCCTCATTTTTCATCAAGACAGAGTCTCTCTGTGAACTAACCCTTCCTTTATGCCAAAGGTGGTATCCAGTGTGACCCTAAACCAAACCATTCATTTGCCCACCTTTTTTCCCAAATCCCCAGAACAAAGGAGAAAGACTCCTGCACTCTTTGGACATTCACAGACAATTACGTTACTACTGGGATAAAACTAAGGCTTTCAGAAACTCTGACCAGCTCTTTGTAGCCTGTGCTGCAGGATCAGAAGGAAAAGCTATCTCAAAACAGACCATTTCAAAATGGATAGGACATTGCATACGTTTCTGCTACATGCATCATGGGAAACCGGTACCATTAGGCCCCACTCCACCAGGGCTACAGCTACATCAGCAGCATTTCCCAGGGGGGTGCCAACCAAGGATATTCTGGAAGCTGCAACTTGGAGTTCAGTGCACACTTTCACCAAACACTATCACTTACCTCTATATTCTAAGACTAGAGCTGGCTTTGCCACTGCAGTTTTGCAGGGCCTACTAGCTTCTTCTAACCCTGTTTAACTCCACCACCCATCCTTAGCTTTGGGGTTCAACCCAAGTGTGATGACTGCAGCAGGGTAACACGATGAACATAGTACAGTTTTGTAACTACCATAAATGTAGATGTTCGAGTGTTCACCCTGCTGCAGTCAAGGTTACCCTCCCTCCATCCCCTCTGAACTAGCTGGACTTATCCATACCTTTCTATCCTATACAACCTCTGTGGTGTATTTGCTTGTGACTGAAAGTATTGTTTTATTTTTACTTGTATATTTTTATATAGCAATAAGCATTGCCTACCTATTGGGGGCACCTGACATCTGGGGCAAGAAAAAATGAAGAAAATGGCGTTGGATGCCTCTGATATACTCCTGGTGCACTGGCGTCAGGGAGGAAGTGACAGCAACCGACGCTGGACCAAGACTTTGGAACTCTGGCTGACTGCGGGACTGCCTGACGGCAGGATAACCCAAGTGTGATGACTGCAGCAGGGTGAACACTCGAACATCTACATTTATGGTAGGTACAAAACTGTACTTTCTCTCTCTAAGTATATAAGCTATTCATACAGTCCCAGAAGAGGAAAGGGGAGAAGGTCTCTACTCGAGACTTTTCCTGGTGCCCAGAAAAGACAACTCCTGGTGTCCTATCCTGGATCTCTCTATCCTAAACACTTTTTTGATTATCCCAAAATTCAAGATGCTAACTCTTCACCAGTTGCATCCTATGCTAGGCAAGGATGCCTGGTTGGCAACACTGGATTTAAAGGAAGCCTACCTACACACCCAGTCAGGGAATCTTGCAGAAGATACCTACGCTTCAAAGCAGGCTTCATGCAGTTCTCTGCACTGCCCTTTGGCTTATCTACTGCACCCAGGGTATTCACAAAGTGCCTAGCTCCAGTTGCTGCATTTTGCAGGCAAAGAAATATTCAAATATACCCATACCTGGACGATTGTCTAATTCAGGCAGAAAGCCAGGACATACTTTTGAATCATTTGGCATTTGTACAAAAAGTGCTAACTTCTCTGGGGATACACCATAAACAAAACGAAGTTACATCTTGTACCCTGCCAACAAATTGTGTTCCTGGGAGCAAGTTTGAACACAACTTCCCAGATGGCTTTCCTCACACCAGAGAAACAAGTTCATTTGACAGTTTACTTCAAACTAATGGCCACAAACCCCCTGCTGTCTGCAAGACAAATACTGCAAGCCTTGGGGTTCATGGCATCCTGCATTCTCCTAATTCCATATGCAAGACTGCATATGAGGAAACTACAATGGTATCTAAAAAGCCTATGGTGTCAACATTCTCAGGATCTAGAAGCAATGATTCCTATCATACCTTGCCTACAGTTAGAGTTCCTTTGGTCGGCAGAGGCCTGCCACCTAAACAAGGGACTGCCATTCACTCTACCCCCTGCCGCCCAAACCCTAACAGATGCATCAGTCTATGCATGGGGGGGCCCACTTGGCAGGGAAGTGCATTCAGGGCAAATGGAACCCAAGTCAAATGCACCTGCATATCAATCAGAAAGAAATGTTAGCTGTACAGAATGCTCTGACGGCCTTCAAGGGCCACATGCTTCCAGGACAATTAATGGTAAAGATGGACAACAACACTGTTATGTGGTACATAAACAAGCAGGGGAGAACCCACTCATACCCTCTCTGCAGACTAGCCATGGCTGTGTGGAACACAGCCTTGAGCTACCAAGTGCACCTACAGGCTCAGTTCCTGCCAGGAAAGCTAAATACACTGGCAGACGAACTAAGCAGAAATCTCATGGACCCATACGAGTGGAAACTGGAACCACAGACATTCAACATGTTAAATGGGAGTGCCCAGAGATAGACCTATTTGCCTTTCCTCAGAACTACCAATTGGACAAATTCTGCACAAGGACTCCCCACATACAAGCTTGGAAAGTGGATGCCCTGTCCTTCACTTGGAAAAATCTTATCTGTTTATGCCTTTCCTCCTCTGCCTCTCCTCTCCAAGGTACTACTAAAGATCAAACGGGACAAACCAAGGATGATACTGATCGCACCAGACTTGGCCACACCAGCACTGGTACCCCCTCTTGCGCAGTGTGTCAGGAGAGCCCCAACTCCAGCCTGGGACCTTAACTTTGTATTGGAAAACCTCACTCTACCTCCTTTTGAGCCAGCTGCAAGTGCAGAGTTATAATTCCTTTCTTGGAAAACAGCCTTCCTTTTAGCCATCACTTCAGCAAGAAGGGTGTCTGAATTACAGGCCATTATGGCAGTGGAGCCTTTTATAATCTTTCATGCGGACAGGGTGTCCCTCAGGACCAATCCCTCCTTCATGCCCAAGGTACTATCTAGTGTGGCGCTTAATCAGTCCATTCATTTGCCACCCTTCTTTTCTAATCCACAGAACAAAGGGGAATGTATACTGCACTCCTTAGATGTGCACAGACAACTTAGACAACTTAGATTTTACTTCGACAGGACTAAACCTCTCAGGAAATCTGAACAGCTGCTGTTGGAATTAGCTGCAGGGGCAGAGGGGAAGGCCATTTCAAAGCAAACCATTTCTAAATGGATAGGCCATTGCATTCATTTCTGCTATAAGCACCATGGAAAACCTATCCCACAGGGGATAAGACCACATTCAACCAGGGTTGCATTTACCTCTACAGCCTTTTTCAGGGGTGTCCCTACCAGGGACATCCTAGAAGCAGCTGCCTGGAGTTCTGTACATACTTTCACCAAGCATTACCATTTGCCAGTTTTCTCTAAATCCAGAGCCGACTTTGCCACTGCAGTCTTGCAAGGCCTTATAGCTGGTCCTAATACCATCTAATTTCCTCCTCCCATCCTTAGCTTTGGGAATATTCCCAAATGTGATGACTGCAACAGTGAAACACGAAGAACATAGTACAGTTGTGTACACTTACCATAAATGTAGATGTTCGAGTGTATTCATTGTTGCAGTCCTGGTTACCCTCCCTCCAGCCCCCTGAATTCCTTTGGCTATACCTCTATTCCTTTTTACTATGTTTAAAGTTTTTTGTTGTATTTGCTTTTTTGTTGGAGGTGTAACCTTGTATATATATGTTTAATTGCTTCCCATTAGGGGGGCAACTGACTATCTGGGGCAAGAAAAACTGATGTAATGGCGTCGGCTGCATGCTTTATACCCCTGACTACCTGACGTCATGGAAGATGAGACCGCAACGACGCAGTACCCAAGACATCAGGCCGACTGAGGGCTACTGCAAGCAGATGACCCAAATGTGATGACTGCAACAGTGAATGCACTCTAACATCTACATTTATGGTAAGTGTACACAACTGTACTTTTTGAGAACAGGACCAGGCAGGTGGGAAAGGCTTAGCCCAAGGGGCAAATCACTTTTAATAGGCACAGATGACCACATTGATTTTAAGCCAGTATTTAGAATGTTAATTTTTTTCAATGTTACAGAGATTATTAGAAAGGATTTGATTTTGTCATTGAGTGTTTTTCTTTTTCAATTTTCAGGACATCTGCTTATACTTCAAAAGTTAAAAGGGGATACCCCACAAAAATGAACCAGCATGGTTATGACCGATCGAGAGATCGGCGGAGATCTGGAGATCGCTCTCGTGACTCTTCTCATGAACGAATAGAAAGTCAGTTAACTCCATGCATCAGAAATGTTACATCACCAACAAGGCATCATCACAGTGGTATTTTATTTTATTTTATTTTATTTTTAATGGAGAATTATTTGTATCTGGTTCACTGTGTTAGTTTAATGCAGTCTGGTGAGGATTTTGATCTTACTTTAGAGAATACTTTCTAGCACATCTTTAGCAGTAGGACAGTCATTTGACTACTCTTACCTTGAGGAAAAATTATTGGCACACACTTAACTCCTCCACTGTTTCTGCTAAAATCCTGTGCATCTTCAAAGTCTTGTGTGTTCGTTCTGAGTTATTAGGGGATGGGGAGTCTGAAAATGTATTTAGTTTTAATTTTTTTTTTGGTTTTCATAAAGCAAGAAATCTTGAAAAATGTGACTTGGGTTCAAATGGAGATGACAAGAAATAACTGTATAAAAGATCAATATGCTAAACAGTGTGTCCATATAAGACAAATGAAAATACACATTCAAAAGAACTGTCGTGTAATAGGTGGGAGCAATAGCTTTCTATCATAATGGCTACTCTGTCCATATTATCTTGGAGTGCAAATGGTCATAGACAAAAGGAAAATGGTGTCTAATTATATTGGGGAATATAGGGTACAGATAGCAGTGTTGCAGTGGACTCATTTGTATAGAAATAAGATTGTAAATTTCGGGATGGCTGTTGAGCAGAATGTCAGAGACAAAGGAAGAGGGCAGTAATAATACTTGACTGCTAGATAGGCTCCAGTAGTGATAGAAGAGGGGAGGGCAGTGGTAGTTTTGTGGTAGTAAGGGGCTGTTGGCAAGGGAGGAAGGAGGGTTTTGCTTACACATATTTATATTCCACCAAAGAATGCTGTTATGGACCTTAAGAAAATTTTGGGAGAAATAACCAGTTTTCAGTAGGGAATATTTGTAAGTGGTAACTGGACCTTGATTTGAAGTAATAAGGATGTATCAGGAGGATCTAGAAGGGAAAATGTAACGAGGGTAGATTTCTGAAAAAAAAAATGAAAATATTTTGTATGGATGATGTATATTCAGTAGTAGGAACTCGCACAGAATTTACGTATTTCCCAAGGTGCAATAACTGGTGTACACAGAATAGAATTTATATTTCACAGGCACTTGTGAATTTAATTGAAAGCTTTGACACACATCCAGTAACTATTTCAGATCCTGCACCAGTACAAACTAAAATAAAAATATAGGGTCATGAAGTAAAAATGAGGTGATGCTTTATTTCATGCTTGGACCCCCCAGCCCCCTTTTTATTTTCTTCAAGAAATTCTGAATCTGTATTTTTCTCTGCAACAGATGGTGTCAGACAAAAAGGTTCTGAAAATAATTCTTCGAGGTGACAGCAGTGGGTGGAAACATCTCCCTTCCATGGGGTTATTTCTCATCCCCCAGATTAGACTCTTGTCAGCACTTGTTTTTCATTACATGTACCAAGCAGTGATAGAAACCATCCCTCCTTCCCAGGTGGGGAAGGGGTTTTATTCAAGGATGTTCTTAATATCAAAGAAAAAAATGCTTGGAAATCAGTTCCAGATCTTTGTTTCCTAAACGTGTTTGTGCACAAATTCAAAATGATGCTTCACACCCTGTAACCTCTTCCTTTTTCAAGTTTCCTGTTAATACGAGAGAGAAAAGATGTTTATTGTAACATCCCTATGCATCCAGACTTAAGGCGTTGCTTAACATTTTGTGCATCTGGATCACATTACTAGATGTACTTCGTGTTTCACGTTGCAGTCATCACACTTTTGTTATCCTGCTAGGGGTAGCCCTCAGTTGGCCCGAATACCAGAGGCTTAGTATTTCTGTGTCTGTTGCTGTCGCTTCAGGACTGACGTCAGGTCGTCAGGGGTATAAAAACAGGCAGACGATGCTATTACATTAGTCTTTCTTGATGAGGAGCCCGAAGCAGAAGCAGTTCGCTTGAGTGCCGGTCGGCCGCTACCTGAGTTGTCGTTTCCAAAATTGCATCATCTTGAAGTCTTCTAAAGCTAAGTACTCCATTGGGGATCCTTTTTTGCTGTAACCGATGTCAGAAAAAGGTAACAATTGTCTCGCCTGTGGAAAGCAAATACCACATCGAGATTTCCATTCTTACTGCGTCACCTGTTTAGGCCCAGACCATGACGTACCTCGCTGTCGGTTTTGTGCTTTGTTCAACGCTCAAACTATTCGTTGTCGGGCCCTTATTGTAGCTAAATACTTTTGTTCTCAATCTCCGTATTCCGAAATGTCTTCGGTAAGCCATCCGACTACTGATCTTCCGAAAAAATGTAAGGATAAAGACAGAGACAGACTGAACAGGTCCAAAACTGCCAACGACACTTCCGTTAAGCTAGTTGCCATTTCACCGGTACTCAATGAGGCACTTTCGCAGCCCCTGACGCCCGCTTGGATGGATTAGCAGGCCGCTACCGAGACCCATTTGGAGTCCAGTATGCCGCAAGACTCTTCTTTGACTACGGAACCTGCGGATATCTCTACCTTGGATGGGTCTGTAGCCGCTGTGCAGGTACAGGCTTCTGAGGAAGTTCTTCACACTGCCGATATTTGACACAAACCGACTACTTCTTTCACGTCTTCAGTTCTTTCTAAAACTTCCAAGTTTCTAAGTCCAAGAGTACGAGCTACACCTAAAAAAATGACGACCCAAACTCAAGTGTCTGCTTCTTTCCACAATCTCGGATGCTTAAAATGGCAGAAGACCTGATCCTGCTGATTAGGGGAAGCAGCCTTCCCCTGCTAAAAGAAAGAGACTTGTCCCCAGCAGCTTTATCTGATCAAGAGTCAAATGAATCTGAGGTTTCTGAATATGAAGACATGCCCTTATCTGCCTATGCGGATTCAGATGCAGAGGAATCCTTTCCTTCTGCCTCCCCTCCAGAGGATTTTTCTTTTGGTGAAACCCTACATACTTTGAGAGAGCATTTCCATTGGGATTGCCAGGATTATCCTCAGTCCAAAAAGAGACTCAGAGAATTTTTAGATTTACCACAGCACAGACCGTTGGCTATCCCTCTTGTTCTGGATGCAGTGGATGATGTCTTTATGGAATCCAGTCTAACTCCTGATACTTTACCCCCTGCTCCAAGGAAACCTGACCGGTACCACAGAGTCCCTGACTCGCACAAATTTCTCTTCAAAAATCCTACTGCTGACCCAGAGGTCATCTCCCAAGGAACTAAAGGAATAAAAGCAACTACAGCTAAGAATTCCACCCCCTCTGACAGGGATTCCCAAGCTTTAGACAGATGGGGTAAAAAAAGTATACACCTCTGCAACTCTCGCCATTAGAGCATTGAATTGTCAGTTCCGCATGCTGAAATACCAGCAACATACTATGGAACTTATTAAGCAAAAATTATCTACCTTTCCTGACTGTGCAGAAAATAAAGAATTACAGGAGCTTATGCATTCTGCAAGCCAAGTTAGCAAGCATACCTTGCAATGTGGGTTTGACGCCCTAGAAGCATCTTGCAGGGCAGCAGTCACAGGTTCTGTACTTAGAAGGCATTCCTGGCTTAAGGAGCACACCTTGCCAGACCATGTCAAATCAAAATTATTGAATGTTCCTCTGAACAAGGACAATCTGTTTGGCACCAAAGCAGAAGAGGTTTTAAAAAAGATGGAAGAAAAGGCTAAGTTTATGTAGAAAGTCAAAGATTTTTTGCAAGTGCAGCCTCCAACATTCAGTAGGCATTGCCCCTCAAAACATTGGTCCTTTCCAGCCCCCTCAAGGCCATCTCAAACTAGACCCAGAGGAACCAGATCCCCCCCCAGATTACAGTCTCAGGGTATGCAGAGATCTAAGCAATGGAGTACCTCCACTTCTATAGCAGGGAGTGCTAAACCACCCCCTTACGGAAAGAATTCACAATGACTTCTCAACTCCACTCCTCACCTCTGCCCAATTGCTTGTGCCCCCAGGAGGAAAACTTGCCCACCATGAAAAAAACTGGACCTCCATCACCAGTGATCTATGGGTCCTCAACATAGTATTCCAGGGGTACAAATTTTATTTCCACACGCTGCCAACCCCAAAAGGGTTCCCAGACCTTCCTCCAAACCAGTGGCCAGAGCCACAAAACCAAGTTCAGTCCCTGCTCTCCATAAGGGCAATTCATCCTATTCCTGCAGAACAGATAGGCCAAGATTTTTATTCCAGACTTTTCCTGGTACCCAGAAAAGAGGGCACTTGGCACCCAATCTTAGGTCTATCCATTCTAAACACCTTCCTGATGATAACAAAATTCAAAATGCTCACCGTACAGCAGCTTCTCCCTATGCTATCCAAAGATGCCTGGTTAACCAACCTAGACCTAAATGAGGCCTATCTGCACATCCCAATCGGGGACTCTTGCAGTAAATATCTATGTTTCAGGGCAGGATCTATGCATTATCAGTTCTGTGCACTTCCATTTGGCTTATCCACTGCTCCCAGAGTTTTCACAAAATGCCTGGCTCCAGCCATTGCCTGTTGCAGGCAGAGAAATATTCAAATTTTCCCTTACTTGGACGATTTCCTGATCCAGGCAGAGAGTCAGGAAAAGCTGTTGCAGCACCTGACATTTGTAAAGGACCTTCTAACCTCCCTGGGGTACACTGTCAATGAAAAGAAATCCAAACTAGTCCCCAGTCAAAACATTGTATTCCTGGGAGCAAGCTTGGATGCAACATAACAGATGGCATTCCTTACTCCAGAAAAACAAAGCTATCTGACAGGCTACTTCGCTCAAATGGCCACCAGAACCCAGCTATCGACAAGGAAAATCCTGCAGGCTCTAGGGTTCATGGCCACCTGCATTCTACTAATTCCATATGCCAGACTGCAGGGACATTCTGGAAGCTGCTACTTGGAGTTCTGTTCATACCTTCACCAAGCATTACCACCTGCCTGTTTTTTCCAAATCCAGGGCAGACTTTGCAACAGCAGCACTGCAGGACATACTAGCCAGCCCAAACTATTCTTGACTGCTTCCACCCATTCTTCAGCTTTGGGAATCAAACCAAGTGTGATGACTGCAGCAGTGAAACATGAAGAACATAGTACAGTTGTGTCTGTCTATGTCTTTCGGCTTTTCCCAGTTAGGGGTCACCACAGCGGAACTCCGGTCCGCTAATGATTGGCAGTTGATTTTTACGTACCGGCTTGCCAGGCCTGACACATAACCTTCAACAAAGGTACGCCCGTTCACGCATGTCTCCACGCAGAAGACACTCAGTTGTGTACACTTAGATAAATGTAGATGTTCGAGTGTATTCACCGTTGCAGTCCTGGATGTTCATCGTGTTTCACTGTTGCAGTCATTACACTTGGGTTATCCTGCTGGCAGGCTACCCGCAGTCGATCTGAATTCAAAAGTCCTGGTCCGGCGTCGGTTGCTGTTGCCTCTTCCCTGACGTCAGTGCGCCAGGGGTATATAAGATGCATCCAACGCCATTTTCTTCAGTCTTTCTTGCCGCGCGGTGCCCGAAGCAAAAGCAGTTCACAAGTGCCGGTCGGCCGACTCCTGAGATTTGCGAATTTGAATTTCAGATCCGAAGTCTTCAGTAAAGCTAAGTACCCCGTTGGGGAAACTTTTTCTTGCTCCAGTCAGATGTCAGTAAAAGTTAACAATTGTATTTCTTGTGGGAAGCAAATACCTCATAAGGATTTTCATTCTTACTGTATTCCTTGCCTAGGCCCTGACCGCAACGTTGCTAGTTGTCGGTTTTGTGCTAGATTCAACCAACACACTATTAAGCGTCTGTTCGATTTTGCTTTACATTACTTTTGCCGAAGGTTTAACTATATAATGCCGTCGGAACAACCAAAGACCGGAGTCCATAAAAAGCTCAAGGACAAAGAAGAAGACAGGCATCCGAGTTCCAAAACCGACGACGAAGCCTCTTCTAGGCCAGTCGCCAGTTCGCTGGTTTTCAGTGAGGTGCTTTCGCAGCCCCTGACACCTGCTACCTCAGACCCACAGGCCGCCTCCGACTCCCACGTGGAGACAGCTAGGCCTCTGGAAACTCAAGGTATTGGGCCTACGGAAACAATTCCCTCAGATGGGTCTGGAGCCGCTGAGCAGGCATCGGCTTCTGAGGGTGTTTTCAGACCTACACAGCTTACTATCAAGACCTCTTCAGCAGCCAAGGCAAAGTCTAAAACACCTTTAAAGACAAAGAAACAAGTACAGCATTCTCCTGGACAGTCATCCATGCCAAAGAAACACATGCTCAAAATGGCTGAGGACCTAATTACTTTGATCAGGGGCTCCCATCCCCCTCCTGATAAAAGGCATAGGCAAGACCCTGACTATGACTCCTCTGACCAGGTTTCTATTTCTTCTGATTCCTCTTCAGAACAGGGATATTCTCTTCCTCCCTATGAGGACTCTGGTGCCGAAGAATCTATCCCTTCAGCCTCTCCTCCTGAGCACTACTCTTCTGGGGAAACCCTGCACACCATGAGGGAACATTTCCATTGGGAGAGCCAGGATTATTCAGAATCCAAGAAAAGGTTCAGAGACTTTCTTTTATTGCCTCAGCACAGGCCTCTTGCTATCCCCCCTGTACTAGATATTGTTGTTGATGTTTTTTCTGAATCCAGTTTGACTCCTGATTCTTTACCCCCTGCACCAGTTAAGCCAGATAGGTACTACAGGGTTCTAGATTCTCATAAATTTCTTTATAAAAACCCTGCTGCTGATCCAGAAACTATTTCTCAGGGTCCCGAAGGGGTCACGGCTTCCACTGCAAAGAACCTTGTTCTCTCTGATAGGGATTCTAGAGCACTGGACAGATGGGGGAAAAATTTTTACACCTCTGCTACTTTAGCTGTAAGGGCTTTAAACTGCCAGTTTCTCATGTTTAAATATCAACAATACCTAATGTCTTTGCTAAAACAGAAAATGCTTACAAGCTGTGAATGTCCTGAGAACAAGGAAATGCAGGATTTATTGCATGCAGCTGAACAAGTGGGAAAGCATACTTTGCAATGTGGTTTTGATTCATTAGAGGCATCTTGCAGAGCCGCAGTTACAGGTTCTGTCATTTGAAGGCATGCTTGGTTAAAAGAACATAGTTTACCTGATCATGTTAAAGCAAAATTATTGGATGCTCCATTACAGCATGATACTTTGTTTGGTGTTAAGGCAGAAAAGGTGTTAAAGAAAATGGAGGATAAAGCAAAATCAATGCAGACAGTAAAGGATTTCTTACAGGTTCACCCACCTAGATTTAGCAGGAACTGGCTTTCTAAAAATTGGTCCTTTCCAGTGTCAGACAGGCCACAAAGAAGTAGATACAGACACCCAAGAGGCATATCTCAGCCCCAAGATTCATACAGACCTAAAAAATGGGGTGCTTCAGCCCCCAAAGGTGGAGAAGACAAATCACAACCTTATAGGAAACAGTCCCAATTACTTTCCTCTACAGATGCCAAGCACTTACCTTTTGACAGCACCCTTAGGGGGAAAACTAGCACTTTTCTCACAAAATTGGCACATTATTACCCAGGACAAATGGGTACTGAATATTGTTTCTCAGGGTTACAGGTTCCACTTTCACACCCTACCAAGGTCAAAAGGTATGCCAGACCTGCCACAAAATCAATGGGCAGAGGCACAAAAACAAATTTCTGCTCTTATGGACATGAGGGCTATTCACAAAGTACCACAGCAAGAACAGGGGGCAAGGATTTTACTCAAGACTTTTCTTGGTACCCAGAAAGGACAAAGCCTGGAGACCCAATACTGGACCTGTCTATTCTAAATACTTTCCTGGATGTTCCAAAATTCAAAATGTTGACACTACAGCAACTTCTACCCATGCTGGGAAAGAAGGCTTGGCTAGTTACTTTGGACCTCAGAGGCATACCTGCATGTCCCAATCAGACAGTCTTGCAGAAGATACCTCAGATTTATAGCTGGCTCAGTGCATTACCAATTCTCTGCACTGCCCTTTGGCTTATCTACTGTGCCCAGGGTCTTCACAAAATGTCTGGCACCAGTAATTGCATTTTGCAGACAAAAAGGAATTCAAATATATCCCTACTTGGACGACTGCCTAATTCAAGCAGAGAGCAAGGGCATTCTACTAAAGCATCTGGCGTTTGTAAAAAGATTACTAATTTGCCTAGGGTACACAGTAAACTAAAAGAAATCAAAACTAGTGCCCACTCGAGATAATATTCCTGGGTGCAAGCTTAAATACAACGGCCCAGATGGCTTATCTCACTCCAGACAAGCAAAGGCAACTGACCCATTACTTTCAAATGATGGCAACAAAGACCCAGCTACCTGCAAGAAAAATTCTGCAGGCTTTGGGCTTCATGACATCCTGCTAATTCCATATGCAAGACTGCATATGAGGAAGCTACAGTGGTATCTAAAAAGTGTTTGGACTCAACATTGCCACAGCCTGGAAACAATAACTCTTATTCCCTGCCTGCAAAAGGAGTTTTGATGGTGGGCACCGGCCTGTCACCACAACAAGGGACAGCCTTTCAGTAACAGATGCATCTGATTACGCCTGGGGGGCACACATGGCAGGGAAATGTATTCAGGACACGTGGCCCGTGGACCAAATGCATCTTCACATCAATCAAAAAGAGATGCTAGCTGTACAGAATGCCCTGACAGCCTTCAAGGATATACTACATCCAGGGCAACTACTACTAAAGACGGACAATACTATAGTTATGTGGTACATAAACAAGCAAGGGGGGCACACATTCTACCCCCTCTGCAGGCGAGCCATGACTTTGTGGAACACAGCACTGACCTATCAAGTACATCTGCAGGCATAATTCCTGCCAGGGAAGAAAAATACTTTGGCAGACGAACTAAGCAGAAACCTCATGGACCCTCACGAGTGGAAACTAGATCCACAGGTCTTCAACATGATAACAAGGAAATGGGGATGCCCAGACATAGATCTTTTTGCCTCCCCTCACAACTGCCAACTACAGAGATTCTGCACAAGGACTTATCACTCACAAGCATGGAAAGTGGATGCTGTATCATTCAGCTGGAAAACCCTGACAGTTTATGCCTTTCTACCACTGCCTCTCCTTCCCAAGGTACTCCTAAAAGTCAGACAAGAGAAGCCAAAAATGATTCTGATTGCCCCAGACTGACCACGCCAGCACTGGTATCCAATCCTAAAGAGCTTGTCTCAAGGCCCAGCCTGGATTTTACCTCAAATTCCTCATCATCTGACTCAACAAAACGATCAGATCCTGCACAGCCAACTCAGAACCTTAAATCTGGCTGCATGGCCAATAATATAGCCACTCAGAACACACCTCTCTCTAAAGCTGTTATGGAAGTCGTTTTGGAAGCCAGGAGGCCCAGCACCAGGAAATCTTATGCAGAAAAATGGAAAAGATTCTGTGCTTGGAACCAGGCACAAGGACTTGAACCACTTGTTCCAAATATTCCTCAGATTTTACAATACCTAACTGAGATGCTGGACAAAGGCCTATCCTTCTCATCAATTAAGATCCATGCCTCTGCCATTTCAGCTCATTGCAATACGGAACCTCCTATTTTCTCACATCCACTGCTAAGACAGTACCTCAGAGGGGCAAAAAAACATAAGACCCCCAAGGAGAGCACCGATACCTACATGGGACCTCAACTTTGTCTTGGAAAAGCTCACACTGCCTCCTTTTGAGCCAGCCAATACAGCTGATATAAAATTCTTATCATGGAAAACTGCTCTGCTCCTAGCAATAACTTCAGCAAGAAGAGTCTCAGAGTTACAGGCATTAATGGCAGTGGAACCTTTTATCATTTTTCATCCGGACAGGGTTTCTCTAAGGACAAACCCAACATTTATGCCAAAGGTATATTCCAGTGTGGCTCTTAACCAAACCATTAATTTGCCAACATTTTATCCAAATCCCCAGAGTAAAGGGGAGAGACTTCTGCACTCTTTGGACATACACAGGCAGCTACGCTTCTACTTGGATAAAACAAAAGCTTTCAGAAAAACTGAGCAACTGTTTTGTAACATATGCTGCAGGATCACAAGGAAAGGCTATCTCAAAGCAGACTATTTCAAAATAGATAGGACACTGCATTCATTTATGCTATGCACAGCATGGCAAGTCAGTGCCTCAGAATATTAGGCCACATTCTACCAGGGCAGCAGCCACTTCAGCAGCCTTTCTCAGAGGAGTGCCAACCAAGGAAATTTTGGAGGCTGCAACTTGGAGTTCAGTACACACTTTTACCAAGCATTATCACTTGCCTCTTTATTCTAAATCCAGAGCAGGCTTCACCACTGCAGTTCTGCAGGGCCTTATAGCCACTCCTAATCCTATTTAGACCCAGCCACCCTACCTTAGCTTTGGGATTCAACCCAAGTGTAATGACTGCAACAGTGAAACACGATGAATATAGTACAGTTGTGTGCCTACCATAAATGTAGATGTTCGAGTGTATTCACTGTTGCAGTCCAGGTTACCCACCCTCCATCCCCCTTTCTTTTCTGGGACTTATCTATACTTCTCTATCCTATACAACCTATGTGGTGTATTTGCTTGTAGATTAAGGTATTGTTTTTATTTTACTGTATGTTTTTATAAGCAATATGTATTGCCTACCTTCTTGGGGGCACCTGACATCTGGGGCAAGAAAAACTGAAGAAAATGGCGTCGGCTGCATCTTCTATACCCCTGGTGCACTGACGTCAGGGATGATGCGACAGCAACCGACGCCGGACCAGGACTTTTTTAAATTCAGGCCGACTGCGGGTAGCCTGCCCACATGTAATGACTGCAACAGTGAATACACTCGAACATCTACATTTTTGGTAGGTACACAACTGTACTTTTCCCACCCTCCAGCCCCCTTGTCTGTCTCTCTCTCTTCCTCACTCCTTACAGGGCTGTTGGTATTTAATTTTTGCTGGTGGTGTTTTTCCACCATAACTTAACCCCCTATTTGGGAGTGCCTAACATTTGTGGCAAGAAGAACTGATGTAATGGCATCGGCTGCCTGTTTTTATACCTCTTGATGACCTGACGTCAGTCCTGAAGTGACAGCAACCGACGCAGAAATATTAAGCCTCTGGTATTTGGGCCGAGTGAGGGCTACTCCTGGCAGGATAAGCCAAGTGTGTTGACTTCAACAGTGAATACACTCTAACATCTACATTTATGGTAAGTGTACTTTATCTGCATTAACCTTTGAACTATACACTGAACCAAGGGTGTTCACAAAGTGTCTCCAGTTATAGTTTATTGTAGGCTGCAATGTATCTGCATTTTTCCATATTTAGATGAGTTGCGTATCTTTTCAGAGTCTCTCTAAAAGTGTCAGGAATCTGCCTCTTGGGTGAGAAATCTGTTACACAAGCTGGAATTCCAAGAAAGTATGACTGCTTCATACAAGATTGTGTTCCTGGGACATCAAGTAAATATCTCCATTCGAAAAACTTTTCTTCCACAGGGGAAAAAAAAGCTCTACATCTAGATGTATTAAGGAATGCTTCAAGATCTGGGGTCTCATGGCATCTATGATTTTCCAGATACCCCTGGCGTGACTCCACATGACAGAGACAGTAGTACCTGAAATTTCTTTGTTGCCAGCATCAAGACCCTTGTCTTTTCAAATCCCAGTGGGGGGTTTATCAGAAGAGAAATCATTTGGTAGAGAGACCAGATATCCTTACATCCAGGTCTCTCCTTTTCCCTCCATGCTCCAAAACAGTCAGTCATCACCAACTCCCTGGACTTTGCATGGAGAGCAGTTTCAGGAATGATAAAAATGCATGGTGTGTGGGACACGAAGAACAGACCTAAGCTCATAAATATCAAAAGATGCTTCCCCTGATCAAGGCAGTCAACTTTCAGAAGGATCTTTGGTCCCCAGGACCTCTTCAAGTGGGAAAAGCAGTGCATATTGAACTGTGCATACAAGAAGTCATTTTAAATTTTACAGTAGGTATCTGGATGATCTCTCCTTGGTGTGGAAGGATAGAATTTCCTGTTTAGAAATACTCCTTGAAAAAGGCCCTTTGGAAGGAACTTGCATTTCAAGGATTTACAGAAAGCCCACATACTCTAATACCATCCTTCATTGTACGAGTTTACACCCAAAACAGCAGAAGAGGGCTATTGTTAAGGGACAATATGTGAGAGCAGCTTAGGGTGGTAACAAAGGATGAGGACTTTATTAACAAATGTAAAATCATGGAACTTGTGTTTTTAAGTAGGGAGTACCTTAAAAGTATGACCAAAAAAACTGATGGAGGAGTTAGAGGGGGAAGTAAGGTTTTTGTCCCCATTCTATCTTAGAAGCATCAGGTTTGTGGGAGAAAAGAGAAGTCTGCTGACCCTACACCCTATCCAAATAAAAGTTCATTTATTAGTAGATTTAGTATGGACAGAGACTTTATAAAGCAGGTCCTCAAAAAGAACTGGACCATTATAGTGGATGACATGGAAACTCGTACAAAACTAGGAGACAGACCTATTGTGTATAAAAAAGGTTGTAGCCTCAAGAATATTCTTGAAAGATTCCCACAAAGCACTACACTGGTTCTGAAATAAAGGTATGAGGAAGTGTGGTCAGTGCTACTACTGTAAATGGATTAAGGTGGGACAACAATGTTTACTCAATAATAGACCTCTTTGCATAAAAGGAAAATATAACTGTTAAACTAGAGGGGTTGTTTACAATGCTCTATGAGCAATACATTGACAAAATACCCACTGCAATATTCATAGCATGAATTTAGATTCACTTGCAGTGGTGGTGCTGCGGTAGCGTTGCCGCCTCACAGTAAGACGCTGTCTGGTTTGATTCTCAGCTAAAGCATCTTCTGCGTGCAGATATGCGTGAATGGGCGTACCTTCATTGAAGGTTGTGTGTCAGAGCTGGTAACTCGGCACGTAAAAATCAACTACCAATCATTAGCAGACCGGAGTTCTGCTGTGGCGACCCCTAACCGGGAAAAGCCGAAAGACGCAAACAAATTATTGAACAAGTTCAGCCAGGCAAGTGGAGGGGAGCATGGACAATCTTGCCAATAGTTCCCTTATTTCGAGCAACTTTTATTCAATGTTTTTAAACCCCCCAGGCCTAAATGACAACTGTAACATAGCATGTTTACTACAAAAGAAAGCCTTGGAAAGATGACTTTATAGGTCGAAGTTTGTTTTGAATATGTTTCCAACATCTGCTTAACAGTGGATATAAAAAGTTTACGCACCCCTGTTAAAATGCCAGGTTTTTGTGATATAAAAAACTGAGACCACAATAAATCATTTCAAAACTCTTCCCACCTTTAATGTGACCTATAACCTATACATTAAAATTGAAAAACAAAAAAATCTGTTAGGGGAAAAATAAAAAATAAATAATGTACAATAATCTGGTTGCATAAGTATGCACACCATTAAACTAATACTTTGTTGAAGCACTTTTTGATTTAATTACAACATTCGGTCTTCTTGGGTACACACCTGCCATCAATTCAAGATATTCTGATTAACCCCAAATAAAGTTCATCTGTCCTAGTAGGATTTTCCTGACATGTATTCAGTTGCCTGCTACAGCAAAAGCCATGGCTCGCAGAGAGCTTACAAAGCTTCAAAGGGATCTCATTGTTGGAAGGTATCAATCAGGAGAAGGGTACAAAAAAATGTCCACAGCATTGGCTATATCATGGAACACAGTGAAGACGGTCATCAAAAAGTGGAGAAAATATGGGACAACAGTGACGTTGCAAAGAACTGGGTGTCCCTCCAAAATTGATGAAAAGACGAGACAAAAACTGATCAGGGAGGCTTCCAAGAGACCTACAGCAACACTGAAGAAGTTGCAAGAATTTCTGGCAAGTACTGGTTGTGTACTACATGTGACATCAATCTCTCATATTCTCCATTTGTTTGGGCTATGGGGTAGAGTTGCAAGACGGAAGCCTTTTCTTACACAGGAAAATATCCAGGCTAAGCTAAAATTTGCAAAACAATACATCATGTCTCCCAAAAGCATGTGGGAAAATGTGTTATGGTCTCATGAGACCAAAGTTGAACTTTTTGGCCACAATTCCAAAAGGTTTGTGTGGTGCAAAAAGAACATTTTATCACCAAAAGAGCAACACGGTGAAACATGGTGGTGGCAGTATCATGCTTTGGGGTTGCTTTTCTTCAGCTAGAACTGGAGCTTTAGTCAAGGTGGAGGGAATTATGAACAGTTCCAAATGCCAGTCACTTTTGTCACAAAACCTTCAGGCATCTGCTAGAAAGCTGAAGATGAAGAGGAATTTCACCTTTCAGCATGACAATGACTCCAAGCATACATCCAAATCAACAAAAGAATGGCTTCACCAGAAGAAAATTAAAGTTTTGGAATGGCCTAGCCAGAACCCAGACATAAATCCAATAGAAAATCTATGGGGTGATCTGAAGAGGGCTGTGCACAAGAGAGGCCCTCACAATGTGACAGATTTGGAGTGCTCTTGCAAGGAGGAGTGGGCAGATATTGCCAAGTCCAGATGTACCATGCTGATAGACTCCTACCCAAGAAGACTGAATGGTGTAATTCAATCAAAAGGTGCTTCAACAAAGTATTAGTTTAAGGGTGTGCACACTTATGCAACCAGCTTATTGTACGTTTTTTATTTTTTTATATTTTTCCCAACAGATTTGTTTTTTCAATTGAATTGTAGATGTTATAGGTCACATTAAAGGTGGAAAAAGTTTTGAAACAATTTATTGTGGTCTCATTTTTTATATCACAAAAACCTGGCATTTTAACAGGGGTGTGTAAACATTTTATATCCACTGTATATTTGAATCTAATGTACTGTAAAACTTATTTTTTTTAAATGTACGTTTTTATATGATCTGTTCAACTCAAAAGCGATGTCATTTCCACTAAGAATTCTGTCAAGGTTCTGTGAGGTAGTAGGATACAACTACTTATGCATTTTACATATTTTTGTATGTTTTTTAAGTCGCACTTATATTTTAAACAAGGTAATGCATACATAATTTTAAACAGTTTGTAGTTGGAGGGAAATTGCTACATGTAACCCATTTTAAGTGCTGGTTTTATAAACCATTTTTTAAGTTTAGTTTTAAAAGAAAATGTATTCCCATTTGAATAGTTGGTTCATGCACTCAGGCTTGTACTGCTTTAAGAAAGGTGATTTACTGTTCACTTGACTGTAAGAGAATTCTTTAAAAGCTGTGTTTTGTGAGTAATTTATCTGATGAAGTCTTGAGGGGTAACCAGGATGAAAGCACTTGTCTCTTAAATTTTTGTTCTACATTGGAAAATAAACGGTTGGACTGTTTACTGCTTTCTGCCTTCTCACCTTCCATTCAGTTCTTCTTCCTAGTTTTACTGCTTTGCAGTGTGCTCTTTTCTCTGGTTTTACACTATTTGTTTGAGTTGCTGTCCTGTGGCCTTTTATTCCTCTGTCAAGGCTCCTTTATAAGCCATTTCAGCATGTCTTCCTGTGCATCCTCCTCTTTCAATGCAGTGTCATGTCAAAATGATTTTGAAAGTAGTTTTGCCCAAGCTATGTGCAAGTGAATTAGTGACCCATCCTTGGGATCTTAATTTTCTTTTAGATATGCTAACAGTTGCTCCATTTGAACCCGCTTACCTGCATTACTTTACATTCTTAACACGGAAAACAGTTTTACTGATTTTTTTTGTCCTCTGAAAGAATAGTGTCTACGTTGCAATCTGTTATGCTGAGTCAACCCTTTTATTTTCACAAGGAGTGAGTTTCTTTGAGATCTAATCCTTTTATGCCTGAAGTGGTATCTGAGTTTACTTTAAGCCAGACTGGCCATCTTCCTATTTTCTTTCCTGTACCTAAAAATAAGTTAGTAAGGATATTACCTACCTGGAATGTCCACAGACAATAGTACTATATTGACAGAACTAAAGCTTTCAGATCAGTTGTTCATTTCTTATAAAGGTAAGAAGGGACAGTTTATCTAAACAAACCATTTCCAACCAGTTGTCTATGGCTGTTGCTTTTTGTTGCACTCACCATAATAAAACTATTCCAGGCAGGGTCCAGGCCCCACTCTTCCAGGGCCTTGGCTTTATCTATGGCTTTTCGAAAAGGGTTGGATTCTAGAAATATTATTGAAGCTGCTACTTGGTTCTCTGTATGTACTTTTACAAAACACTATGTGATTCCTTCTCTGGGTCCCAGTCAAGCTTTGCTAGGACCATTCTCCAGGGGTTGCTGGACTCTTCTCCTTTTACCTCCCAAATGCAGTGAGCTAGGGTAATCTAGCAATATAGCTAAGGCTAGTCCAGCAGTGATCAGTATGCTAAAAATAGTACAGTTCTCTAAGTAAACTTACTATAACATTAGTTGTTCAAATGATCACTGCTGCAGTAAGCTGCTCCTCCCTTCAGCCCCCTTGTTTTTTGGTGTGCTTTTTTGCCAGGATATGGACACTTATTTTTTTGTGTTCCTAACTTTGTCCTATCAGGGCTCAGCCTCCCACTGCCTGTTGGCAGGAAAGCCCTTGAAAGGTTTAGTGCCCAAACTTATCCTTTAGTTAGCTCAGCTCAAGCTGCCTGACAGTTTTGGTGCATGGAATGTGTTCTGAAACTGTGAAAGCTCTGTTTTATCTGCAGAATATAACCCATATAGCTAAGGCTACTGCAGCACTCACTAATCATTCGAATATCTCCTGTTAGGGTAAGTTTATTTACACAGCTGTACTTTCTACCAGGTTGTTTGATACACCTTCAGCCTATTTCAGAAATTTATCAGGTGGCATCTGTGAGGCTGCTGCAACTTGGGATTCAGTGTATACAAAACACCATCAGTGGATGTGACATTTAGGTCCAGGTCTTCCTTTGGAACCACAGTCCTCCACAGTATTCGGTCATGAATGCTGCCAAAGATGTCAGGTGGGGGGGACCTTCAGTTGAAGTGGACTGGCTGGATCATGTAATGCACACAAGTATATACTTTCCAGAACAATACACCGTAACATAATATTGCCTTCTACATAATGACTTAGTCAGCAACTCCCAAAGACTGTAAGAAATGACATTTATACTTGGTGGTATCAGGATGTCTGCAGTGATGTTTCTTGTACATTATGTCCTTAAGCAAATGGTTGTCGGATTTGGTCTGGAGAAGAGAGGGAGAAGTAACCTGCATTATGGAAGACTGGGGAGGAGAGTAAGCTTTAGAAGTAATCTAAGATGCCGAGCTGGTACTGCCTGTGGGACCGTTCCTTTAGTTTAAGTGGAGAATATGGAGCATGAAAATCTAGTGATGTTTATCATACTGTTTAGTGTTGGAGTCCTCACATTTGGGATTTTTGCCTGCAGGTTGCCCTACTGGCCAGCCCAGCTTCTATAGCATGATCTTCTGCCAGGTCTTTGGCTGGTACGCAAGGACAGCTAGTGGTAAAAAAAAAGTGGATGGACTGATGTCCATCGTGTTTCACTGTTTTAGTCCTAACCAGTGGGTTATCTGGCCCCAGGTAGCCCTTGATCGGCCAGAATACCAAAGGTTAAATAAATATGACATAGGCTGTTGTCTGTTGTAAAGGAAGTCAGGACATCCGATACAAAAGGAGGCAGCCAATGTCACTTCCTCAGTCTTCCTTGCCGCGGAGCCCGAAGCAGAAGAATTTTTGCACGAGTGCCTGTCGGCAGTTTACCTTTTTGGTTTCTGACTATAAAGTTGAAGTCTACTACAGCTAACTACCCCATTGGGGATCCTCTTTTCTTGCCTTAACGAATGTCAGAAAAGGTTAATAATTGTCTTACCTGTGGAAAGCAGATTCACCTTAGAGATTTTCATTCCTATTGTATTATTTGTTTAGGCCTTGATCACGACGTTCCTAATTGTGGTCTTTGTGCTTCCTTTAATCTGCAATACTATCTGTTATCGGGCTAAGCTTTTGGATTGTGGCCTAGGTTTGTTGGTACGGCGTCCGTCAGTCTTCAGGCTTTGGATATCCCTAAGAAGCGTAAGGATAAGGACCGCGACAGGCTTCAGCGGGTCACATCTTTGGATGATGTTAAGTTGGTCGTCAGTCCTGCGTTAGCCAGTGAGGTGCCTTTGCAGCCGCTGCAGTCTGCGAACTTTCAATCGCAGGCCACGGTTGAGACCATTTTAGAGTCCCCCAGGCCTCCGGCTTCCATTTTGTCTTCTGACCTTCCGCCTATTGCCTCTTTAGCTGGATCCGGAGCCGCTAAGCTGGCCCTGGTGTACAAGGCCTCCGTTCTTCGTTCAGACAGCAAGCTCATACCGACAATCTCTGCTTCGACTTCGGCGGTTGCCAGGCCTCCCGAGTCCTTCAGACCTGCAGGTAAATATTCCAGTCGTAAGCCTGTGAAGGAACAGGCTCCAGTTTCCTCTTGTTCCCCTCAATCTCAAATGGTTAAAATGGCTAATGACCTTTTGACTCTTATTAGGGGTTCACAGCCTCCTCCTTCAAAAAGGGGTAGGGATGTCTCTCCCAAGGCTTTATCTTATTCAGGTTCTGATACTTCTAGCATTTCTACTGATGAAGAGGAAGGTTTTTTTTCTCCTTTTGAGGATTCAGATGCAGAGGAATCCATTGCTTCAAATTTCTCTTTTGGTGATACTTTGAATGCTCTCATGGAGCATTTTAAATGGGAAAGTCAGGATTATCCCCAATCTAAGGAAAGGATCAGGGAGTTTTTGGATTTGCCTCAGCATAAACCTCTGGCTATTCCTCCAGTGTTGGAAGTGGTTGATGTTTTTCTGGAAAGTTCCTTGACTCCAAATTCGGTTCCTCCTGCTCCCAGGAAACCTGACAGATACTGTAGAGTCCCTGATTGTCATTTATTTCTTTTTAGGAATCTGCTAGCTGATCCAGAGGTTATTTCTCAAGGGCCTAAAGGAGTTAAGGCCACTGTTACCAAAAATCATGTTCCTTCCGACAGGGAATCTAGGAACCTGGATAGGTGGGGTAAAAAAGTTTATACCTCTGCCACTCTTGCTATTAGGTCTACTAATTGCCATTTTCATATGCTAAAGTATCAGCAGCACACCGTGGAGGCTATTAAGTCAAGGATTGCAAATGTGCCTCTTTTGGCAGAGAGTAAGGATATGCAGGATTTGCTGAATTCTGCCAGTCTTTTCAATAAACATTCATTACATTGTGGTATTGATATTCTAGAAGCTGCCTGCAGGGCTACAGCTACTGGATCTGTTATCAGAAGGCATTGCTTGGCTCAGGGAGCAGCCCCTTCCAGAGCCTGTCAAGTCTAAGCTTTTAGATGTACCTTTACATAAGGACAGTCTTTTTGGCAGCAAAGCAGAGGAAGTGCTCAAAAAATGGAGGATAAGGCCAAGTCTATGCAAACGGTTAAAGACTTTCTGCAAGTTCAACCTCCTCGCTTCAGCAGGAATTACCCTTCTAAGAGTTGGCTGTTTCCTGACACCAGCAGACAGAACCGTTCTAGGACTAGAGGTTACAAATCTTGTAGGGGGCAGGTGGCTACCCCTCAAAAGGTCTAAGCGTTGGCATGCTTCCACTTCCAAGGCAGGAGGTTCTAAGCCTGCATCTCAATCCAAAAATTCTCAATGACTCTGTCCAATTTCTGCCTGTTCCTGCTTGCCTGGAGAATCCTTTAGGGGGAAGGTTGGCCTTTTTTGCAAATGTCTGAGCCACCATCACGGATGACAAATGGGTACTCAGAACTGTATCCCTAGAACACAGATTTTCTTTACACACCTTTCCAGTACCCAAAGGATTCCCGGACACTCCTCCAAACCAAAGAGCAAAGTAGAAAAGCAAATTTTGTCTCTGTTACATCTGGGGGCAATAGAATCAGTTCCTGCTCAGCAGGTAGACCAGGGCTTCTATTCTAGACTTTTCTTAGTTCCATAAAAAGAAGGTACCTGGCGTCCTATCCTAGATGTATCTGTTCTGAACTCTTTCTTGATAATTCCAAAGTTCAAAATGCTCACTCTGCATCAGTTGCTACCAGTGTTAGACAAGGACTCCTGGCTGGTAGCTTTGGATCTCAAAGAAGCTTATCTGCACATCCCTATCGGTGAAAGTTGCAGGGACTACCTTCGTTTCAGAGTGGTCAAGCAACATTATCAATTCTCTGCGCCGCCCTTTGGCTTATCTACTGCTCCCACAGTTTTCACAAAGTGCCTAACTCCAGTCATTGCTTTTTGAAGACAGAAGAAAATTCAGATTTAGCCATACTTGGACGACTGTCTAATTCAAGCAAATTCTCAGGAACAGCTGTTAAAGGATCTGGAATTTGTAAAGACTCTTCTCTCTTCCCTGGGTTATACTCTTAATGAGGAAAAATCAAAAATGGTGCCATCCAAGGAGATAATATTCCTGGAAGCGAGTCTGAACACAGCCACCCAGATGATACATCTCACACAGGAGAAGCAGGCAACTCTTTCAGTTTACTTCAAGGATTTAGCAAGCCTGTCCCAGCTCCCTGCAAGGAAATACCTGCAAGCTCTGGGATACATGGCTTCTTGCATTCTCATGATTCCATATGCAAGACTGCATGTGAGGAAGTTGCAATGGTACCTCAAGAACTTTTGGTGTCAACACACACAGGACCTGGATATGATAAGATGTTCATTGTGTTACACTGCTGCAGTCATTACACTTGGGTTATCCTGCTGTCAGGCGGTCCCGGAGTCGGCCAGAGTTCCAGAGTCTTGGTACGGCGTCGGTTGCTGTCGCCTCCTCCCTGACGTCAGTGCGACAGGGGTATATAAGATGCAGCCAACGCCATTTTCTTCCGTCTTTCTTGCCGCGTGGTGCCTAAAGCAGAAGCAGTTCGCAAGTGCCGGTCGGCCGACTCCTGAGATTTTCATTCTGAATCCAGAACCGAAGTCTTCTAAAAAAAAGCTAAGTACCCCGTCGGGGAAACTTTTCTTGCCTCAGACCAATGTCAGTAAAAGTTAATAATTGTATTTCTTGTGGGAAGCAAATACCTCATCAGGATTTCCACTCCTATTGTATTCCATGCCTAGGCCCTGACCACGACGTCCCTGGTTGTCGGTTTTGTGCTAGGTTTAACAAGCGCACTATTAAACGTCGATTTGATTTTGTCCAACATTATTTTGGTAGAAAATTCAATTACACCATGCCGTCGGAAATTCTGACGACCGCTATGCATAAAAAGCGCAAGGACAGGCATCCGAGGCCCAAAACTGACGAGGCATCTTCTAGGCCGGTCCTCTGGTTTTCAGCAAGGCGCCTACGCAGCCCCTGACAGCCGCTTCCACAGAACCACAGATTGCCTCCATCTCCCACGTGTAGCTGGCTGGGCCTTCGGACGCACTAGGTCTTCAGCTTACCGATCCTAAACCTACAGAGGGAACCGAAGTAGCTGAGCAATCCACAGCTACAGAGGGTGTTTTCGGACCTACCCAGTTAACCATTAAACCCTCTGCTAAGTCTAAAGCCCCCTAAGAAACTGATGCAACTCTCTCCAGGTCAGGCTACCATGCCTAAGAAACAAATGCTTAGAATGGCCGAGGACCTAATCCCCCTCCTGATAAAAGGCCCAGACAGGATGCAGACTATGAATCTTCTGATCAGGTGTCCATTTCCTCAGACTCTTCTTCGGACCTAGGATATTCCTTACCTCCTTATGAGGATTCTGATGCTGAGGAATCAATTCCATCAGCCTCTCTGCCTGAGGGCTACTCCTTTGGGGAGACCTTACATACCATGAGGGATCATTTCCATTGGGAAGGCCAGGATTACTCAGAATCCACGAAAAGGCTCAGAGACTTCCCTTTATTGCCTCAACACGGACCCCTTGCTATCCCACCAGTTTTAGACATTGTGAATGATGTGTACACTGAATCCAGTTTGAACCCTGACTCCTTACCCCCAGCCCCAGTTAAACCGGATAGGTATTACAGAGTCCCTGACTCTCACAAATTTCTGTATAAAAGCCCTGTTGCTGACCTTGAAACTATGTCTCGGGGACCCAAAGTGATTAAGGCCTCATCAGCAAAAAACCCAGTTCCCTCTGACAGAGATTCCAGGGCATTAGACAGATGGGGAAAGAAGGTATATACATCTGCAACTTTAGCAATGAGAACTTTGAATTGCCAGTTTCACATGCTAAAATATCAGCAATTTTTAATGTCTCAGTTGAAACAAAAGATGCTTCCAGATTCAGATCCTCCTAACTTAAAAGAAATGCAGAATTTATTGCATGCAGCTGAACAAGTGGGAAAACATACTTTGCAATGTGGGTTGGATTCCTTAGAGGCCTCCTGTACAGCAGCAGTTACAGGCTCTGTCATTAGAAGACATGCTTGGTTAAAAGAACATAGTTTACCAGGTCATGTTAAGGTCAAATTATTGGATGCACCTTTGCAGCGGGATGTGCTGTTTGGAGTTAAGGCTGAGGAGGTATTTAAGAAGATGGAGGATAAGGCAAAATCTATGCAAACGGTGAAAGATTTCTTACAGGTTCAACCTCCTCGTTTTAGCAGAAATTGGCCAACAAAGAATTGGTCCTTTCCAGTCACAGATAGACCTCAAAGGGGCAGATACAAACGTCCAAGAGGTAGAGGTCAGACACAAGGCCCTTACAGGCCTCGACAGTGGGGCACACCAGGCCAGAAAGAAGGGGAAGACAGGCCTCAACCTTTTAAAAAACAGCTTCAATGACTTTCCACTGCAGCTGCCAAACATCTCTCTCTCTTGGCAGCCCCCTTAGGAGGAAGACTGGCACATTTCTATCACAACTGGCATTGCATCACCAAAGACAAATGGGTTCTCAACATTGTATCTCAAGGTTACAGGTTCCATTTTCACACCCTGCCAAGGCTAAAAGGAATGCCAAATCTGCCACCAAATCAATGGGCAGAGGCTCAAAAACAAATTACAGCACTCATGGACATGAGAGCTACTCAAAAGGTACCACCACAGGAATAAGGACAAGGATTTTACTCAAGACTCTTTCTGGTTCCCCGAAAGGACAAAGCCTGGAGACCCATTCTGGACCTTTCTAGACTAAACACTTACCTGGATGTTCTGAAATTCAAGATGTTGACACTACAGCAGCTTCTTCCCATGCTGGGCAAGAAAGCTTGGCTCGTGACTTTGGACATCAAAGAGGCATACCTGCATGTCTCTATCAGATAAAACTGCAGAAGATACCTCAGATTTCTAGCTGGTTCAATGCACTATCAATTCTCTGCACTGCTCTTTGGCTTATCTACTGCGCCCAGGGTCTTCACAAAGTGCCTGGCACCAGTAATTGCATTTTGCAGGCAAAAAGGAATTCAAATTTATCCATACCTGGACGATTGCCTGACATTCTACTAAAGCATCTGGCGTACGTAAAAAAGTTAAGTTGCCTGGGGTACACAGTAAACGAAAAGAAATCAAAACTAGTGCCCTCACAACAGATAATATTCCTGGGTGCCAGCTTGAACACAATGGCCCAGATGGCATATCTCACGCCAGACAAGCAAGGACAACTGACTCAATATTTTCAATTAATGGCAACAAAGACCCAACTCCCTGCAAGAAAAATTCTGCAGGCCTTGGGCTACATGGCATCATGCATACTACTAATTCCATATGCCAGACTGCATATGAGGGAACTACAATGGTACCTAAAGAGCATATGGTCTCAACACTGTCAAAGTTTGGAAACAGTTATACCACTAATTCCCTGCCTACAACAGGAGTTTCGATGGTGGGCACAAGCTTGTCACCTCAACAAGGGACAGCCTTTCACTCAACCCACAGCCAGGCAGACACTGACAACAGATGCATCGTATTACGCCTGGGGAGCACACATGGCAGGAAAATGTATCCAGGGCGAGTGGCACACAGAGCAAAGACATCTCCACATCAGTCAAAAAGAGATGCTAGCTGTACAAAATGCTATTATAGCTTTCAAGGACCTATTGCATCCAGGACAATTACTACTAAAGACAGACAACACCACAGTTATGTGGTACATAAACGAGCAAGGGGGCACACACTCCTACCCCCTCTGCAGACAAGCCATGACCTTGTGGAACACAGCTCTCAACTACCAAGTTCATCTGCAAGCACAATTCCTGCCAGGAGAGAAAAACACACTGGCAGACAACCTAAGCAGAAACGTTATGGACCCACATGAATGGGAACTGAACCCACAAATATTCAGAATGATAACACAAAAATGGTGGAGCCCGGACATAGATCTGTTTGCTTCCCCAAAGAACTGCCAATTAGAGAAATTCTGCACAATGGACTACCATCCACAAGCATGGAAAGTGGATGCCGTCTCATTCAGCTGGAAAAAACTACAAGTATATGCTTTCCCTCCTTTACCTCTCCTTCCAAAGGTACTCATAAAAGCCAGGCAGGAAGAGCCAAAAATGATTCTGATTGCACCAGACTGGCCACGCCAGCACTGGTACCCAATCTTAAAGAACTTAGCACAAGAGCCACCCTGGATTTTGCCTCAGATCCCACAGTTGCTGACACAACACAACAATCAGTTACTTCACAGCCAGCTAAAGACCTTAAATCTAGCTGCATGGAAAATTCCTTAGTCAAGCAAGCAATGCCTCTCTCCAAAGCTGTTATGGATGTCATCCTGGAGGCCAGAAGGCCTAGCACTAGGAAAGCGTACTCGGATAAATGGAAGAGATTCTGTGCCTGGAACCAAGTGCACATCCTTGACCCTCTTGTCCCAAACATTCCTCAGATACTGCAATACTTAACTGAGATGCTGGACAAGGGCCTCTCTTTTTCATCCATCAAAATCCACGCCTCAGCTATCTCTGCTCATTACAACACGGATCCACCAATTTTCTCTAATCCTTTGCTCAGACAATACCTCAGAGGGGCTAAAAACATAAGAACGCCCCGTAGAGCACCTACATCAACTTGGGACCTCAACTTTGTTTTAGAAAAATTAACTTTACCTCCTTTTGAGCCAGCTAACACAGCAGAATTAAAATACATCTCTTGGAAAACTGCTCTGCTACTGGCAGTAACATCAGCACGAAGAGTTTCAGAATTACAGGCACTAATGGCAGTGGAACCTTTCCTCATCTTCCACCAGGACAGGGTGTCTTTAAGAACTAACCCTACGTTTATGCCAAAGGTGGTATCAAGTGTGGCTCTAAACCAAACTATTCACTTGCCAACTTTTTATCCAAAACCACAGAACAAAGGAGAGAGACTACTACATTCTTTGGACATTCATAGACAGTTACGCTTCTACTTGGACAAAATCAAAGCTTTCAGAAAATCTGAGCAATTATTGGTAGCATACGCTGCAGGAGCACAGGGAAAAGCCATTTCAAAGCAGAGTATTTCAAAATGGATAGGACACTGTATACGTTTCTGCTATACCCACCATGGGAAACCTGTACCTAGCAGCATTAGATCCCACTCCACCAGGGCAACAGCCACTTCAACTGCCTACCTCAGAGGAGTACCTACCAAGGATATTTTGGAAGCAGCAACATGGAGTTCTGTGCATACCTTCACCAAACATTACCATTTGCCTTTATACTCCAAATCCAGAGCTGGCTTCACCACTGCTGTACTGCAGGTCCTTATAGCCACCCCTTATGCCTTACAGATCCAGCCTCCCTACCTCAGCTTTGGGATTCCACCCAAGTGTAATGACTGCAGCAGTGTAACACGATGAACATAGTACAGATGTTCTTCATCTCACATTGCTGCAGTCCTTCCACTTGGGGTAGTCCGCTGTCCTCGGTCGGCCCGAATATCAAAGTATAAGGCTGACGTTGGTCAAGGCGCATTAGACTGACATCAGGACGTCAGGGTACAAATGCGCATGACCGACGTCATATCCTCAGTCTTTTTTGCCGCATGGTCCGATGCAGAAGTAGCGTTGCAAGTGCCGTTCGGCGTTCTGAAATTTTTCGAATTCGGAGTTTCAGACGGAGTCAAAGTTGGCTAAGTACCCCGTTGGGGAATATTTTAGTTTTTTCTTGCCTCAGTGGTTTACCGGATGTCAGAAAAAGTGAATAACTGTATTTCTTGTGGGAAACAGATACCGCATAGAGATTATCATACTTTGTGTATTCCTTGTTTAGGGCCTGAGCACGACGTTGTTGGGTGTCGCTTTTGCGCTAGATTCAATAAGCGCACTATTAAGAGGAGGTTAGATTGTGCCAGGTTAGTCTTCGGGAAGCGGTGCAATTATAATATGCCGTCGGATGCTCCGCCCGCTTCTTCGAAGAAGCGCAAGGACAAAGCAGCTAAGCCCAGGCAAGAAGAGCCGTCCGTACCGGACGCCGGTTCTTTATAGGTGTCGGTGGAGCCGGGGGTTCCGCCGGAGGTTTCTCTGGAGTCCCAGGGGGAGACTTTGTTGTTGCAGGATGTGGCCTCTCAGGAGGCAGGTCAGGCTGAAGGGGCTTCTCAGGTTACTGTACTCCCCTCCCTTCCTAGGGTGGTTAGGCCCTCTCCTTCTGTTTCCAAGGCTTCTCCCAGAGGCAGGCCAGGTTTAGCTTCAGTTGGTGTCACTCCTAGTTCTTCAGGATCTGTGCCCAAGAAGCATATGCTTAAAATGGCAGAAGATTTGATTACTTTGATTAGAGGTTCTTTGCCCCCTCCTGATAAGAGACCTAGGGTGGAACCTGAGTTGGGGAGTTTTGAGCAGGCTTCGGATGTTTCAGAGTCTTCGGCTGAAGACTTGCAGGAGTATTCGCCTTATTCTGATTCTGATGTGGATGATTCTACTCCTCCTGCTTCTCCTCCTGAGGATTTTTCTTTTTCAGAGACTCTTCATTCCATGAGGGAGCATTTTAAGTGGGAAGGTCAGGACTTCTCTGATTCCAGGAAAAGGCTTAGGGAATTTTTGTTTTTACCCCAGCATAGGCCTTTGGCTATACCTCCTGTTTTGGATGTTGTGGAAGATGTGTTTGCAGAGGCTTCTCTTAATCCTGATTCTTTGCCTCCTGCTCCTGTTAAACCGGATAGGTATTACAGGGTGCCTGAAGCTCATAAGTATCTTTTTAAAAGTCCTAGGGCGGACCCAGAAACTGTTAGTCAGGGGCCTAAGGGTGTTAAGGCTTCTGTTGTTAAAAATCCGGTTCCTCCAGATAAAGAGGCCAGGGCTTTGGATAGATTGGGAAAGAAAGTCTATACTTCTTCCACCCTAGCTATGAGGGCTTTGAATTGCCAGTTTCACATGTTGAAATACCAAAACTATCTACTTTCTCAATTGAAGTCTAAGGTAGATGCTCTGGCGGAAGGTATTGAGTGTAAAGAGTTACAAGATTTAGTACATGTTTCTGAACAGGTGGGTAAGCATTCTTTGCAATGTTGTTTTGATGCTGTACAGGCCTCGTCTAGGGTGGCTGCCACTGGGTCAGTTCTTCGCAGGCACGCCTGGCTGAGGGATCAGAATTTATCTGACCATGTTAAGACAAGGATTTTAGATGCTCCTTTACAGTCTGATGTGTTGTTTGGTTCACCTGTTGAGGCAGTCTTAAAGAAAATGGAAGACAAGGCTAAGTCTATGCAGACTGTTAAAGATTTTTTGCAGGTTCAGCCTCCAAGTTTAGTAGAAATTGGCCTACCAAGGGGTGGACGTATCCTTCTTATGATTCCCAGTCTAGGGGTAGATCTAGACGTGGTAGGGGCAGAGCTCAGGGCTCTTTCAGGCCTAGAACAGGGAGTTCACCTGCACAGTCTTCGGGTGAGGGCAGGGGTCAGTCCTTTCGTAAACAGGCCCAATGACCTACCTTTTCAGCTGCCAGAGCCTTCTCGTCTGGCAGCACCTTTGGGAGGAAGGTTGGCACTTTTCAAGGAAAATTGGAGTTTAATTACCCAAGACAGATGGGTATTGGATATCATACACCAAGGTTACAGGTTTTATTTCCATACCTTTCCTCCTTTCAAAGGCATGCCAGACGTTCCTTCTCAGCAAAGAATAGAGGCTCACAAACAAATTTCTCTGCTACTTCAAATAGGGGCCATACAGCCGGTCCCTATGCCAGAAGTGGGCCTAGGATTTTATTCTCGCCTGTTCCTAGTACCAAAGAAGGGGAACACGTGGAGACCAATTTTGGATTTATCTATCCTCAACACTTATCTGGACATTCCCGAGTTCAAAATGTTGACGTTACAACAGCTTTTACCTCTGCTGGGCAAAGATCATTGGATGGTAACTTTGGATCTCAAGGAGGCTTACCTTCATGTTCCTATCAGACTGAGTTGCAGGAAGTATCTACGTTTTCGGGCTGGGACTTTTCATTATCAGTTCTCTGCATTGCCCTTTGGCTTATCTACTGCGCCCAGAGTGTTCACGAAAGTTCTGGCTCCAGTGATAGCTTTCTTCAGGCTAAAAGGAATACAGATCTATCCTTATTTGGACGATTGCCTGATTCTGGCTCAAGGAAGGGACGAGCTTCTTCATCATTTGGAATATGTGATAGCAGTGCTAAGATGCCTGGGGTATTCTGTGAACGAAATAAAGTCCAGTCTAGTACCCTCTCAGGACATGTGCTTTCTGGGTGTAAGACTGAATACAGCATCCCAGATGGCCTTTTGACCCCGGACAAACAAAAGAATCTTTCCCTTTACTTTCATCAATTGTCTCATCAGTCCAGGCTGACTGCAAGGACAGTCCTTCAAGCCTTGGGGTTCATGGCATCTTGTATTCTGGTGCTTCCCAATGCCAAACTGCATATGAGGAAGCTACAATGGTATCTCAAAAATGTATGGACACAGCACTGCCAGGATCTGGACACTGTCATTCAGATAATACCTTGCATTCAAAAGGAATTTTTGTGGTGGGCTCAGGAATGTCACCTAAACAAGGGACTCTCTGTGACCCGGCCAGACGCGAGTCAGATTCTAACGACAGATGCCTCAGACAAAGCTTGGGGAGCTCATCTAAATGGAAAGTGGATACAAGACACGTGGCCTGCCAGACTACAACATCTACATATCAACTTGAAGGAGATGTTAGCAGTCCAGTTTGCATCAATAGCTTTCAAGGATTTACTTCTTCCAGGGCAGGTGTTGATTCTAACAGACAACACAACTGTCATGTGGTACATCAACAAGCAAGGGGGAACACATTCTTATCCTCTATGCAGGCAAGCAATGATTTTGTGGGAGACTGCTCTCAGTTTACAGCTAAATCTTCAGGCAAGGTTTCTGCCGGAGCACAGAACTCCTTAGCAGATGTGTTGAGCAGACAATTATGGATCCCCACGAGTGGAAATTGGATCCTCATGTATTTCAGAAATTGACAGTGTCATGGGGAACTCCAGACATAGATCTGTTCGCTTCTCCACTAAACCACCAGCTGCCAAAGTTTTGCACGAAAAGGTTTCATCCCACAGCTTGGAGAGTGGATGCTCTTTCTTTCAATTGGAGCAATCTTCATGTGTATGCCTTTCCACCTCTGCCTCTCCTCCCAAAGGTACTTCTAAAGGTCAGACAGGACAAGCCAAAGATGATTTTAATAGCTCCAGATTGGCCTCGACAGCACTGGTACCCATTACTGAGAAGTCTGGTACGGGAGCCTCCATGGCCTTTGGGTACGATTCCACACCTGTTGTCTCAGGAGAACGGTCATTTACTCAATGTCAAGCTTCACTTTCTTCACCTAACAGCCTGGCATATTCTGTTTTGAACCATAGAGGGTCTCAACTTCCACAGCAAGTTTTGAATGTTATTTTGGAAGCTAGAAGGCCTAGTACAAGGAAAGTGTACGCAGATAAATGGAAGAGATTTTTATTTTGGAGTGCAGCAAAGGATTTTGATGTTTCTGAGCCTAATTTAAGTGTGGCTCTTCAATATCTTACTGAGTTACTGGACAAAGGTTTGTCCTTCTCTTCTATTAAGGTTCATGCTGCAGCAATTTCGCTCACTATGACTGTGACCCACCATTGTTTTCTCATCCTTTGTTCAAGCAATTTCTTAGAGGGCAAAGAATATAAGACCCCCACGTGAGCTCCTACTCCTGCTTGGGATCTCAATTTTGTGTTGGAGAAACTCACTCTACAACCTTTTGAGCCTGCAGCTACTACCGAGTTGAAATATTTATCATGGAAGACTGCTTTTTTGTTGGCCATTACCTCTGCAAGAAGGGTTTCTGAATTGCAGGCCCTTATGGCGGTTGAGCCTTTCTTAATTTTCCATACGGATAGGGTATCTTTGCGTACTAATCCTTCCTTTATGCCTAAAGTGGTTTCTAGTGTGGCTTTAAACCAAACTATTCATTTGCCTACTTTTTATGCAAATCCCCAAAATAAAGGGGAAAAGATTTTGCACACTTTAGATGTACACAGGCAGTTGCGATATTATTTGAGCAGAACTAAAGGGTTCAGGCAGTCTCAGCAGTTATTTGTTTCTTTTGCTTTGAGTTCTCAGGGCAAGCCTGTGTCAAAACAAACTATTTCTAAGTGGATTGGGTTTTGCATTGCTTTCTGTTATTCCCATCATGGTAAGGAGATTCCAGCTGGGATTAGGCCTCATTCCACTAGGGCTACTGCCACTTGACAGCTTTTTAAGGGGTGGCAACTAAAGATATTTTGGAGGCAGCTACTTGGAGTTCAGTGCATACTTTCTCTAAGCATTATCACCTTCCACTTTACTCTAAATCTAGGGCTGGTTTTGCCACTGCTATTTTACAGGGCATTTTGGCAGCTCCTGCTTCATTATAGTTTTGCCATCCTCCCTTACCTCTGCTTTGGGATTCTACCCAAGTGTAAGGACTGCAGCAATGTGAGATGAAGAACATAGTACAGATGTTCTTCATCTCACATTGCTGCAGTCCTAACACTTGGGTAGTCCGCTGTCCCTCGGTCGGCCCGAATATCAGAGTATAAGGCTGACGTCGGTCAAGGCGCATTTGACTGACATCAGAACGTCAGGGTACAAATGCGCATGACCGACGTCATATCCTCAGTCTTTTTTGCCGCATGGTCCGATGCAGAAGCAGTGTTGCAAGTGCCGTTCGGCGTTCTGAAATATTTCGAATTCGGAGTTTCAGACCGAAGTCAGAGTTGGTTAAGTACCCCGTTGGGGAATATTTTGTTTTTTTCTTGCCTCAGTGGTTTACCGGATGTCAGAAAAAGTGAATAACTGTATTTCTTGTGGGAAACAGATACCGCATAGGGATTACCATAATTTGTGTATACCTTGTTTAGGACCTGAGCACGACGTTGTTGGGTGTCGCTTTTGTGCTAGGTTCAATAAACGCACTATAAAGCGAAGATTGGATTGTGCCAGGTTGGTCTTTGGGAAGCGGTGCAATTACAATATGCCGTCTGATGCTCCGCCGGCTTCCTCAAAGAAGCGCAAGGATAAGGCAGTTAAGCCTAGGTTAGAGGAGTCGTCCGAACCGGACGCCGGTTCTTTAGAGGCGCCAGTGGAACCGGTGGTTCCGACGGAGGCCTCTCTGGAGTCCCAGGGAGAAACTTTGTTTTTACAGGATGTGGCCTCCCAGGAGGCAGGTCAGGCTGTAGGGGCTTCTCAGATAACTGTACTCCCCTCCCTTCCTAAGGTGTCTAGGCCCTCTCTTTCTGCTTCCAAGGCTTCTCCTAGAGGCAGGTCTAGTTTTGCTTCTGTGGGTGTCCCTCCTAGTTCTTCAGGTTCAGTGCCCAAGAAGCACATGCTTAAAATGGCAGAAGATTTAATTACTTTAATTAGAGGCTCTATGCCCCCTCCTGATAAGAGGCCTAGGATGGAACCTGTGATGGGAGATTATGAGCAGGCTTCGGATGTGTCTGAGTCTTCGGCTGAAGACTTGCAGGAGTATTCTCATTATTCTGATTCTGATGTGGATGATTCTACTCCTTCTGCTTCTCCTCCTGAGGATTTTTCTTTTTCAGAGACCCTTCACTCCATGAGAGAGCATTTTAAATGGGAAGGTCAGGATTTCTCTGATTCCAGGAAACGGCTTAGGGAATTTTTGTTTTTACCCCAGCATAGGCCTTTAGCTATACCTCCTGTTCTGAATGTGGTGGAAGATGTGTTTGCAGAGGCTTCTCTTAATCCTGATTCTTTGCCTCCTGCTCCTGTTAAACCAGATAGGTATTACAGGGTGCCTGAAGCTCATAAGTATCTTTTTAAGAGTCCTAGGGCAGACCCAGAAACTGTTAGCCAGGGGCCTAAGGGTGTTAAGGCTTCTGTTGTCAAGAATCCGGTTCCTGCAGATAAAGAGGCCAGGGCCTTGGATAGATGGGGAAAGAGAGTTTATACTTCTTCCACTCTAGCCATGAGAGCTTTGAATTGCCAGTTTCACATGTTAAAATATCAAAATTATCTCCTTTCACAGTTGAAATCTAAGGTTGATGCTCTGGCGGAAGGTATTGATTGTAAAGAGTTACAAGATTTAGTGCATGTTTCTGAACAGGTGGGTAAGCATTCTTTGCAATGTGGTTTTGATGCTGTACAGGCCTCGTCTAGGGTGGCTGCCACTGGGTCAGTTCTTCGCAGGCATGCCTGGCTGAGGGATCAAAATTTATCTGACCATGTTAAAACTAGGATTTTGGATGCCCCTTTGCAATCTGATGTCTTGTTTGGTTCTCCTGTTGAGGCAGTTTTAAAGAAAATGGAAGACAAGGCTAAGTCTATGCAGACTGTTAAAGATTTTTTGCAGGTTCAGCCTCCAAAGTTTAGTAGAAATTGGCCTACTAAAGGGTGGACCTATCCTTCTTATGATTCCCAGTCTAGGGGTAGATCTAGACGTGGCAGGGGCAGAGGTCAGGGCTCTTTCAGGCCTAGAACAGGGAGTTCTCCTGCACAGTCTTCGGGTGAGGGCAGGGGTCAGCCCTTTCGTAAACAGACCCAATGACCTATCTTTTCAGCTGCCAGAACCTTCTCGCCTGGCAGCACCTTTGGGAGGAAGGTTGGCACTTTTTAAAGAAAATTGGAGTTTGATTACCCAAGACAGATGGGTACTGGATATCATACATCACGGTTACAGGTTTTATTTCCATACCTTGCCTCCTTTCAAAGGCATGCCAGACATTCCTCCTCAACAAAGAATAGAGGCTCACAAGCAAATTTCTCTGTTACTCCAAATAGGGGCCATACAGCCGGTTCCTATGCCAGAAAGGGGCCTAGGATTTTATTCTCGCCTGTTCCTAGTACCAAAGAAGGGGAACACGTGGAGACCAATTTTGGATTTATCTATCCTCAACACTTATCTGGACATTCCCAAGCTCAAAATGTTGACGTTGCAGCAGCTTTTACCTCTGCTGGGCAAAGATCATTGGATGGTAACTTTGGATCTCAAGGAGGCTTACCTTCATGTTCCTATCAGACTAAGTTGCAGGAAGTATCTGCGTTTTCGAGCTGGGACTTCTCACTATCAGTTCTCTGCATTGCCCTTTGGCTTATCTACTGCCCAGAGTGTTCACGAAAGTTCTGGCTCCAGTGATAGCTTTCTTCAGGCTAAAAGGAATACAGATCTATCCTTATTTGGACGACTGCCTGATTCTGGCTCAAGGAAGGGAAGAGCTTCTTCATCATTTGGAATATGTGATAGCAGTGCTAAGATGCCTGGGGTATTCTGTGAACGAAATAAAGTCCAGTCTAGTACCCTCTCAGGACATGTGCTTTCTGGGTGTGAGACTGAATACAGCATCCCAGATGGCCTTTTTAACCCCGGACAAACAAAAGAGTCTATCCCTTTACTTCCATCATCTATCTCATCAGTCCGGGCTGACTGCAAGGACAGTCCTTCAAGCCTTAGGGTTCATGGCATCTTGTATTCTGGTGCTTCCCAATGCCAAACTGCATATGAGGAAGCTACAATGGTATCTCAAAAATGTATGGACACAGCACTGCCAGGATCTGGACACTGTCATTCAAATGATACCTTGCATTCAAAAGGAATTTTTGTGGTGGGCTCAGGAATGTCACCTAAACAAGGGACTCTCTGTGACCCGGCCAGAGGCGAGTCAGATTTTAACGACAGATGCCTCAGACAAAGCTTGGGGAGCTCATCTAAATGGAAAGTGGATACAAGACAAGTGGCCTGCCAGACTACAACATCTACATATCAACATGAAGGAGATGTTAGCAGTCCAATTTGCATTAATAGCTTTCAAGGATTTACTTCTTCCAGGGCAGGTGTTGATTCTAACAGACAACACAACTGTCATGTGGTACATCAACAAGCAAGGGGGAACACATTCTTATCCTCTATGCAGGCAAGCAATGATTTTGTGGGAGACTGCCCTCAGTTTACAACTAAGTCTTCAGGCAAGGTTTCTGCCGGGAGCACAGAACTCCTTAGCAGATGTGTTAAGCAGACAAATCATGGATCCCCACGAGTGGAAACTGGATCTTCATGTATTTCAGAAATTGACAGTGTCCTGGGGAACTCCAGACATAGATCTGTTCGCTTCTCCACTAAACCACCAGCTGCCAAAGTTTTGCACAAAGCGGTTTCATCCCACAGCTTGGAAAGTGGATGCTCTTTCTTTCAGTTGGAAAAATCTTCATGTGTATGCCTTTCCACCTCTGCCTCTCCTCCCAAAGGTACTTCTGAAGGTCAGACAGGACAAGCCAAGGATGATTTTGATAGCTCCAGATTGGCCTCGACAGCACTGGTACCCATTACTGAGAAGTCTAGTACGGAAGCCTCCATGGCCTTTGCCTTTGATTCCACATCTGTTGTCCCAGGAGGACAGTCATTTGCTCAATGTCAAACTTCACTCTCTTCACCTAACAGCATGGCATATTCTGTTTTGAACCATAGAGGGTCTCAACTTCCACAACAAGTTTTGAATGTGATTTTGGAAGCTAGAAGGCCTAGTACAAGGAAAGTGTATGCAGATAAATGGAAGAGATTTTTATTTTGGAGTGCAGCTAAGGATTTGGATGTTTCTGAGCCTGATTTAAGTGTGGCTCTTCAATATCTTACTGAGTTATTGGACAAAGGTTTGTCCTTCTCTTCTATTAAGATTCATGCTGCAGCAATTTCAGCTCACTACGATTGTGACCCACCATTGTTTTCTCATCCTTTGTTCAAGCAATTTCTTAGAGGGCAAAGAATATAAGACCCCACGAGGGCTCCTACTCCTGCTTGGGATCTCAATTTTGTGTTGGAGAAACTCACTCTACAACCTTTTGAGCCTGCAGCTACTGCTGAGTTGAAATATTTGTTATGGAAGACTGCTTTTTTGTTGGCCATTACCTCTGCAAGAAGGGTTTCTGAATTGCAGGCCCTTATGGCAGTTGAGCCTTTCTTAATTTTCCATAAGGATAGGGTATCTTTACGTACTAATCCTTCCTTTATGCCTAAAGTGGTTTCTAGTGTGGCTTTAAACCAAACTATTAATTTGCCTACTTTTTATGCAAATCCCCAAACTAAAGGGGAAAAGATTTTGCACACTTTAGATGTGCACAGGCAGTTGCGATATTATTTGGACAGAACTAAAGGGTTCAGACAATCTCAGCAGTTATTAGTTTCTTTTGCTTTGTGCTCTCAGGGCAAGCCCGTGTCAAAACAAACTATTTCTAAGTGGATTGGATTTTGCATTGCTTTCTGTTATTCCCATCATGGCAAAGAGATTCCAGCTGGGATTAGGCCTCATTCCACTAGGGCTACTGCCACTTCTACAGCTTTTTTGAGGGGGGTGGCTACTAAGGATATTTTGGAGGCAGCCACTTGGAGTTCAGTGCATACCTTCTCTAGGCATTACCACCTTCCACTGTACTCTAAATCCAGGGCTGGTTTTGCCACTGCTGTGTTGCAGGGCATTTTGGCAGCTCCTGCTTCATTATAGTTTAGCCATTCTCCCTTACCTCTGCTTTGGGATTCTACCCAAGTGTTAGGACTGCAGCAATGTGAGATGAAGAACATAGTACAGTTTTGTACCTACCATAAATGTAGATGTTCGAAGATCCACATTGCTGCAGTCCAATTTACCCTCCCTCCTTCCCCTCTGTAGTTTGAGGTGGTTGTGTGGGTTGGGTTATCCATCTGAGGTATATTGCATTTTGTATATATTGTATATTTTGTACATATTTTTGGTGTTAGGCTGGTTGGTTGTTTAGTTGTTGTCTATGGGTTTTGACCTTTCTTTTTAGGGCCTTCTGACATCTGGGGCAAGAAAAGACTGAGGATATGACGTCGGTCATGCGCATTTGTACCCTGACGTTCTGATGTCAGTCAAATGCGCCTTGACCGACGTCAGCCTTATACTCTGATATTCGGGCCGACCGAGGGACAGCGGACTACCCAAGTGTTAGGACTGCAGCAATGTGGATCTTCGAACATCTACATTTATGGTAGGTACAAAACTGTACTTTTTGTACCTACCATAAATGTAGATGTTCGAAGATCTACATTGCTGCAGTCCAATTTACTCTCCCTCCTTCCTCTCTGTAGTTAGAGGTGGTTGTGTGGGTTGGGTTGTAAATATTGTGTATATTGTATATATTGTACATATTATTAGTGCAAGGGTGGTTGGTTGGTTGTTTGCTGTCTTTTGGTTTTGACCTTTCTTTTTAGGGTCTTCTGACATCTGGGGCAAGAAAAGACTGAGGATATGACGTCGGTCATGCGCATTTGTACCCTGACGTCCTGATGTCAGTCTAATGCGCCTTGACCGACGTCAGCCTTATACTTTGATATTCGGGCCGACCGAGGACAGCGGACTACCCCAAGTGTAAGGACTGCAGCAATGTAGATCTTCGAACATCTACATTTATGGTAGGTACAAAACTGTACTTTTTGTACCTACCATAAATGTAGATGTTCAACTGTAAACACTACTGCAGTCCAGGTTACCCTCCCTCCTTCCCATCTTACTTTCTGAAACTTACCTAGGGCATCTACCCTTTATTACCTATGGGGAGTATTTGCTGGTAATTAAAAATGGTTGTTTGTTTTTCTTTTGTGTTTTGTGTTTTTTTACTAGCAATTTGAATTGCCTACCTATTTGGGGGCACCTGACATCTGGGGCAAGAAAAACTGAAGAAAATGGCGTCGGCTGCATCTTCTATACCCCTGTCGCACTGACGTCAGGGAGGAGGCGACAGCAACCGACGCCGGACCAAGACTTTGGAACTCTGGCCGACTGCGGGACTGCCTGACTGCAGGATAACCCAAGTGTAATGACTGCAGCAGTGTTTACACTTGAACGTCTACATTTATGGTAGGTACAAAACTGTACTTTCTCTGCTTCCATGTCTGCAGGCAAGAGTTTCTCTGGTGGGCGACAGCCTGTCTACAAAACAAAGGCATGCCTTTTTCGCCCACCTCCTGCCATTCAGCTTCTTACCACGGACACATGGACTACACACTGGGAGCTCACCTGTATGGCAGATGCATACAGGGACGCTGGAATGCCCAACAGCTGCACTGCACATAAACCTAAACGAGTCTATAGCAGTTCAGCAGGCCTTACTTGCTTTGATGCATCTCCTAGCTCAGTTTCTTCCAGGGAGATGCAATGTTTTGGCAGACCAGTTGAGCAGACAGTCCCTGGATCCTCACGAGTGGCAACTGAACAGAGCAGTCTTTTACAGCATCATTCAACGTTGGGGCACTCCTCAGGTGGATCTTTTCTCCTCCCCCAGACAACCACCTTCTACCACTTTTTTGCACCAGACAGCATCGCAGCAAGTCCTGGAGAGTGGATGCTCTGTCCTTCCCTTGGACGCTTCTGTCAGTTTATGCCTTCCCTCCTCTTCCTCTTCTTCCCAGAGTATTCTTGAAGATCAGAGACGAAAGACCAAGGACTATTCTCATAGCTCCAGACTGGCCCAGACAGCATTGGTATCCACTGCTTCGCAGTCTCTCCCAGTTTCCTCCTTGGTGTCTTCCTCTGAAGCCAGATATTTTGGTTCAGGAAGGGGGAAACATTCTACATCCTCATCTTCAGTCTCTCCATTTGGCAGCATGGCTCATTGTATGAATCAATCCATATCTTCTTTCCTTTCTCAGCAGATAACGTACTTCGAGAGGCCAGGAGGCCTAACACTAGGAAGCCCTACGCTGGCAAATGGGAATGATTCTCCCATTGGATGCAGGCTAGAGGGGAATCATCTTCTCAGCCTACTCTTCCTCTGATCCTGGAATACTTGGCTGATTTGCTTCAGGGTGATCTTTCTTTTTCCTCTATCAAGATCCATGCTTCAGCCATTTCTGCTCATTGTTCTTTTGAACAACCCATTTTCTCTCATCCCCTGATGAAAATGCATCTCAGAGGTGCTTGCAACTTAAAGCCTCCCAGAAGGGCACCTACTCCAGCCTGGGATCTTAATTTTGTTCTAGAGAAACTCACTCTTCCTCCTTTTGAGCCAGCTGCCTTTGCAGATTTAAAGTTTCTCTCTTGGAAGACTGCCTTCATCTTGGTTATAACTTCAGTAAGGAAAGTTTCAGAGCTGCAAGCTTTGATGGCTGTGGAGCCTTTTCTTATTTTCCATGCAGATCGTCTCTCTCTGAGAACCAGTCCCTCTTTTATGCCTAAGGTGGTTTCTAGCCTGACTCGTAATCAGTCCATACACCTTCCTACTTTCTTTCCTAATCCTCGAAATAAAGGTGAACGGATCCTACATTCTCTTGATGTGCACAGACAGCTCAGGTTTTACCTGGACAGGGCTAAAGACCTTCGGAAATCAGCACAGTTATTGGTCAGTTTTGCCCCTGGTGCTCAGGGCAAAGCTTTCTCTAAGCAAACAATTTCTAAATGGATTGCATATTGTATTACTTTTTGTTATTCCTTTCATGGCAGGGTTCCTCCTCAAGGGGTTAGGACCCACTCTAAAAGAGCAGCTTCCACTTCTGCAGCCTTTATAAGGGGTGTCCCTACTAAAGACATTTTGGAGGCTGCCACATTGTCTTATGTTCACACTTTCACAAAGCATTATAATTTGCCTTTGTTTTCTAGAGCCAGGGCAGGGTTTGTCACTGCTGTTCTGCAAGGCATTCTCTCCAATCCTTGATTCTGCTGGTACCTGCTCCCTTTTTCTCTGGGCTTTGGTAATCAACCCATTGGTTACGACTGCAACAATGAAACACAATAAACATAGTACAGTTGTGTACACTTACCATAAATGTAGATATTCGAGTGTATTCATTGTTGCAGTTTTGTATTCATTGTTGCAGTTTTGGTTTCCCCTCCCTCCTTCCCCCTTTTTTTTGGTCCTCTCCTGCTCTCCTTTCCTAAGGTACGGGGCTGAATTTGGTTTTGTTTGCCAAAGTTGCTTTTGGCTTAATCCTGGTTTTCTGGGGACTTCTGACTGTTATGGCAAGAAAGACTGAGGAAGTGACGTTGGCTGCCTCCTTTTGTAATGGACGTCCTGATGTCCTTTACAACCGACGACAGCCGATGTCATATTTACTTACTTTTGGTATTCTGGCCGATTGAGGGCTACTGGCAGCAGTGAACACACTCGAACATCTACATTTATGGTAAGTGTACACAACTGTACTATACCATCCTTGGATCTTTCTTGCTGTGCAGTATTGAGTGCCATATATTTTGTAGTATTGCCATTCAGCCTGCTTATAGAAGCCAGGTAAGTACTTCATTGTTGGTTTATCTTCTCTGTTCTGGTTCTGTTAGTGTTCATAAAACAGAAATATTTGTTCAAGTTAACAACTGTATTGTGTGCAGGAACCAGGTTACCCACAAATATGTCCACAATGTGTACTTGTTCTGCATTGACCCTGGATGCAACATGGATTCCTGTTCACTTTGTACTCTTTTCACCCAGGAGACAGTCCAAAGAAGACAGGCTCTGAGGTGTTTGCAACTTCATAACAGATGCAAGCCTGTTTTTGTGCTCCTACAGCATCAGCCAAAGTTTCTGGCAACATTCTAATAAGAGTCACACTAACAAGAGACGTAGGAAGAAGTGTCATGATTCCAAGGATGGCATTATGGGCAAAACTGATCTCCTTAGTTCTGGTGCCTTTGTGAACGGAGAGACATTTCCACAGTCACCTGCTCTCTGAATTGGTATTGGGCAAGGTCTCTGTTGTAGTCACTGCTGGTTGCGGCACCTTTGCCCCTTCTCATGTTCTTTCAAAATATTACACCTTGTGAGACCAAAGGCCCTGTTACAAAAGGAGATGCTATCAGTGGTATCTGGAATTTTGTAAATAATTGTATGTCATTTGTGAATATCAACGTGATTTATATAGGATGCTTGTATTTAAAATGGATCCACATTGTGCCCTACTGGAAGACAACAGAATGTACATGCACTATTGTAACTGTTTAAATGTACATATTTTAACAGTGGAAATTGGAATACAGGAAGTTAGCTTCAGAAAAATAGCTGAAATTTACTTTATGGCAGCTAGAGACAGAATGTCTGTACTAGGGAGTTTTCTGTATTGTCTTTAAGGTGAAATAATTACTAGTTTTGAAAAGTGAATTAATGCCATTGCTTTATGACTTCCAGCATCTGCCAAAGATCTATGTATTTTCACAGGTAGATGCTAAATGCTGCTAGCTTCCAGCAGTGGGGGTTTCCTATGGGATAGTCAGATGACAAGAAATGTCATTCTGCAAGCTATCCCAGCAGTAATATTGGAGATATTAATTTGAGAGGTGTCTTAGTGAGACACAGCATTCTGCCTTTGGTGTGTGTGTATACACTTGTGCGCGTGCATGTGTGTGTGTGCGCGCGTGCGTGTGTGTGGGAGTGCATGTGCATGTGTGTGGGAGTGACTTGAGTGTGTGTGTGGGAGTGACTTGAGTGTGTGTGTGTGGGAGTGACTTGAGTGTGTGTGTGTGTGTGTATGAGTGACTTGAGTGTGTGTGAGTGACTGAGTGAGACAGAGAGAGAGGGTGAGTGAGAGAGTGGCATGTGTGCGATTGTGTGCGAGTGACTTGGTGAGAAATAGAGAGGGTGAGAGTGATTAGGGTGAGAGAGAAGAGGGTGAGTGAGTGACTGAGTGTGAGTGGCATGCGTGCGGCTGTTGTACGTGAGTGACTTAGTGAGAGAGAGGGTGAGTGAGAGTGACTGAGTGTGACAATGAGAGTACATCAAATCTCAAGAGTGCATGTGTCAGCTACTAGGGCAGGGGCACTAAGCACTGGTTGGACAGAGAGGGTGTTTGAGGTCTTGGCTTGACCACTCAGCTGAGATCTCAACTCTGTAGCTGTGCCAGTGGGAAGTCTTATTAGGGAACCTAGGGAAAGAGGGAGAAACCAGCCTCAGACCAACTGTGGTCTCTTTGTGCTCTTTGTGCCCCCCCCCCCCGGTTAAGGAGTAATTTTTTTTTTAAAGACTGGTGGAAAAGGGCAAGAAAATGTCATCTGTAAAGCAGCTTATTCAGACCCAGGTTCTTAAGTTCATTAAGAATTACCCATAATAAATACATTATGAATAAATATTCGGCTTTGTACACTGAGGAAGACCAGGACAGATCTGGCAAAAGGAAAAAGGTAACGTTTAAAGAGAGTGTGGCAGGCAAGACCCAAGGAGAAGCCTGGAGGCCTTCAGGTCCAAACGCCCAGAAGGATCAGGTATAACTCAGCTAGGATTGCCTCCTTCCCTTCCTTCACCAAACAAATCTCAGCACAACACCCCTGCTACCCAACTGTCCTCCTTCCCTCTGAGAGTGAGTGTTAGAGGATGCTTAGCCTTCTTTGCAACAAGTTGGAAAAGCATAGTACACAAACCTTTGCTACAGAAGGCTATGAGTTCTGTTCACTCACCAGGTTGATAGATGTGTTGCTGGCACTGCAGCATAAGGGTGCTGCTGTCTTCCTATGTGTGTCTTTCGGATGAGACTCTGCTTGAGTTGATGGCATCTCAGGTGGATGTAAAAGATCCAAGGCACCTATTCAAGTGTAGGGGGAAGTTTCCAATTGCTCTGGCCAAATTTTCCCTATTAGTATAAGTACAACTTTGGGTCTCCTCTGAAAAGAGGCCTGTAGCCTAGTCTGACTAATGGTCAACAGAGGATAAATAAAATAAACATTCTTCCGGAAGGTGGCAAATTTAAAATTACAAAACAAAAGCCTTTTAGCTTGTCTGCTGCACTCAGTCTTTACAAATTAATTGCAAGGTTCCAGGATATTTCCTAGTACAAGACAAAAGGCATCCTAATTTACCCTTATCTGGGCAATTGCTTCATCCTTGCAGATAAACAGCAGGGAAGTCTGAAGACTTGGAGTTCACCCTAAATTGTTTTCAGGGATCTGGGTCTCGCTGCCAGGAAAGTCAAATGACATCTGACATCCACAATTTGATTTTCTTGGAGGCACATCTTGATGCAACAATTACACAGCCTTCCTCCCAGAGGACAAAATGGTCTATCTGGCCCTATACTCCAAAACTGTTTTGTAGCAGGAGACAATTTTAACAAAGTGGTTACTGTTGGGTTATATGGTGTCCTTTCTCCTAATGGTGACTGCCCACTGACACAAAGAAGTTTCAGTGGTTCTTGAGAAACAGATGGTGCCAGTGTGCTCATTTGAGGCCACCATCCATTTTCTGCATTGCATCAAAAAGGAGATCTCGTAGTAAATAGTGCAGTGCAATCCTGTCAACAAAATGTTCTGGCCTTAAAAAGTCTTTAGTAGATGGCTTCAGAAATGGTTGTTAGATGGCTTCAGAAATGGTTCACTTCAGTCTCCTGTTCAAGGCCCTATGCCTAAGAAACAGATGCTCAAGATGGCTGAAGATTTGATTTCTCTTATCAGGGGTTCTCAGCCTCCTCCTGACAAAAGGCCTAGACAAGAGGAAGAATTGGTTTCCTCTGTGAACAACTGTCTATTTCTTCGGATTCCTCTGAGGACCAAGACCATTCCTTCTCTCCTTATGAAGATTCTGATGCTGAGGACTCTATTCCCTCAGCTTCTCCTCCAGAAGATTACTCTTTTGGGGGAAACTTTACACACTATGAGGGAACATTTGGAAGGTCAGGATTACTCTGATTCCAAGAAAAGGCTCAGAGACTTTCTTTTACTCCCCCAACACAGACCTCTAGCCATCCCTCCTGTTTTGGACATTGTGGATGATGTCTATTTAGAGTCCAGTTTCAACCCTGACTCTCTGCCTCCTGCCCTGGCCAAACCTGACAGATACTACAGAGTACCTGATTCCCACAAATTTCTTTACAAAAGCCCAGTAGCTGACCCTGAGACTATCTCCCAGGGTCCCAAGGGGACTAAGGCTTCCATGGCTAAAAATCCAGTACCTTCTGAAAGGGATTCAAAGCACTAGACAGATGGGGGAAAAAGGTTTACACCTCAGCCACTTTAGCTATGAGAGCTCTAAACTGTCAGTTTCATATGCTTAAGTATCAGCAATTTCTGATCTCTCAGTTAAAACAAAAGATGTTATGTGATCCTATCTCGCCTACATTCAATACTGATGGGCTCGGAGCCGATCCCTCGGCTCCGACTCGGCACGCTATGCTATAGAGCGAGGCCTCTTATTGGCTGAGCTATTTCTTATCCCAGGATGCACCACCACTAATCCCCCAGATCTCATTTGCTGCTTACAAGCTGGGACGTGGTCTCAAACTTGGCTGGGCTAAGTACTGTTTATTCAGACTTTTCCTGTCAGAAAATTTGCTAATTTGAACCCAAAAGCTGTTTTAACAGCTATCGTTGTTGTACGAGTGTGTTTGAAAATTGTTTTGTGTTTTAGTGTTCAAGTACCTGCTTAAGTTAGAGGGTCTTGACCCTCATTTTATGTGTTTGTGCTACTAGTTCGTGAACTGGTTTTTGTGTAAAAAAAAAAAAAAAAAAAAACTTAAAACGTTCTTAGTTTCTCTTCACTGTAATTAATCTTGTTTCCCTAGGTAGTCAACATGTCTAAGGAACATAGACCCTCTGGGTTTAAAAAGTGCGCGAGGTGTGGTTATAAAATGTCCATAACAGACCACTCCTCGTCGTTATTGTTTAGGCGCCAAGCACCTACAAGAGTCATGTAGCGTGTGTCACGCCTTTTCATCAAGAGTCCTCCAGGAGAGGAAGAACAAATTAATTCTAAAAGGCTTGATTAAGCCATCCTTCGAGGAGGCTTTATCTTCCTCTTCCTCTCCTTCAAAAAAGAAAAAAGCGTCTGCTCCGACCAGTCTGTCGGAACAGACTGCCAAAAAACCTAGGCAGGCTTCTCCATCGGCTCCACGGACTTCGGAGCCGAGGGCGGAACGGTCTGCCTCGATGCCTCCAGTCTCGACCCCTCTGGTTTCGGAGGTCACCTTCATCGGCTCCACTGATATTGGAGCCGATAAGGGTTGCTGGCTCAGACTCTTCCCCTTCGGCGCCGAAGTCCTCATCGGCACCGAGGGAAATTGTTTTGAAATCTCCCTCGGAACCGATAGTAATAGAATCCATTCGGAGCCGGTCCCCTAGTCCTATGGAGCCAATGGAGAAATCGGTTCGGACCCGATCGGTGTCATCTAGATCCTCCAAGATGTCTGATTCGAACATCGACAGGGTGCTCCTAAGACTCTTCCAGTCTCCGGTGTTTCAAAAGTTAGTTTCGGCTCCAGCCCATTCGGCTTCGGAGCCGATGGTCCACCCTGCTACTATGGTTCCTCCTCCAACAGCCTCGGCACTGTTGGAGCCGGTGCTGGTGGAACCGATGGAGGTTTTAGGGTCAGGCCCGACCCTTACTCCAACTCCGGCTCTTGAGTCGGAGTTCGGAACGCGGACTTCTTCTGTCGGCCCCAGGGGGGACGCTTCGGGACTGATGTTTTCGGTCCCAAGCCTTCCTCTCGGTGCGTCGGCTGCGGGAGTGCCATCTACCGTCATGGCCACGGAGGTGGGACCCTCCCAGGATTATGGTGGTCCTGCCTTCAGGGCTATGAGGAGTGCGTTAGCCAAATCATCTTTGGCTACCTTCACGGTCTCCCCAGCTCCTTCCCTGCATACCGAGACTGGGTCTTTGGCAGTCCCCCTGTCCTTAGACAGCGGAGTCCCGGGGCTTGATGTTACCCCCACTGGGGTTTCCCCCCCTCCTGGAGGTCCTTCTGAAGCTTCTTCGGAAGAACCCCCCAGGAAAAGATCGTGCAAGAGGAAGCACGTTGACTCCCCTGATGAGTCTCTTACATCAGACACTGATCTCGATGATGCAGGGGGGTCCCCTAAGTCGTTCTCAGATGATGTCTCCTTTGCAGACATCCTGGAAGCCCTTAAACAACGAGGCGGCTGGCAATCCAAACCCCCTTCTGCTGATGAGTCGGTGTTCCTTAAGGCCTTCGGGGCTCAGCCCTCCACCTCCTGGGTGTCTCCGCCCTTCGACGAGCTCTTGGACTTGATCTGTCGAAGGGCGTGGGAACACCCAGACTCTGTGGAACCGGTGCCTGCTCGTCCTAATAAATTCCTCTCAGCACCCCCAGAAAAAGAGTTCCTGACTAAAGGTGTGGCTGTAGATGCTTTGGTGGTGGCATCTGCTACCCAGCAAGATGTAGCAGAGGCTTCAACGTCCGTCCATCCTCCTAATAAGGAGTCTAGGAGCATGGATCGGTACGGTCAGCTCACCCTAAGTTCAGCGGCCTTTACATTAAGGTCCTTGAACTATCTCACGCACTTTACCAGATTTCAGAGGGATCTGATTAAAGAACTTTCCGATACCCTCTTGGTTTCCCTGCCTGAGAAGCTGGCCCAGACGGTTGGCTCTCAGCTGGCTACACTGTCGTCCATTTCAAACTCGTCCATGAGGCTCATTTCTTATGCGGCCGGAAGGCGTAGTAGAGCGCAGTACAGGCATTGCTCTACGGAGACAAGCCTGGCTCCGCCTGTGTCGTTTTGCGGAGGCCTTTAAGTCTTCCTTTGCCGACGCCCCCTTTGATGGGTCCTCCTTGTTTGGACCCAAGGTAAAGGACACACTGACCCGCTGTGAGCAAGAAGGTAAGACTCTGACTGCCGTAGGGGCACGATTTTCCACTCCCTTTTGGCCTTACCCCAAGGCTAAAAGAGGAGGGAAAATGTGGTTCCGTAGATCTCAGAAGTTTTACCCCTCACAGCAGGACAATCCCCCTTCCAGAGGCAGGGGAGGGGGAAATTCTTGTGGAAGACGCCGTCCCAGAGGCGGCAGAGGCCCTCGCAACACTGGAGACCACGAGTCCTTTCGTGGCTCTTCAGCCTTTCACAGTCCCTGAGGGATTGCCCGACTGTGCAGCTCCGGAGCCAGTCGGGGGTCATTTTCCGAAGCACCTAAAAGCCTGGGAAGGTATCACTCAGGACCGATGGGTGCTTCGAATTATCGCCGGAGGTTACACCATCCCTTTCTCTCACTCTCCACCTCAGTCCAAAAAAATCCCGGACCCGCCACCCAGTCAACGGGAAACTGCAGCCTCAGAAGTTTCAAAGCTGCTGCAAAAAGGAGTCATCCAACCGGTCCCCGCAGACCAGATCGGATTAGGGACTTACTCAAGATTCTTTTTGGTGCCAAAAAAGACCGGGGACTTGAGACCCATTTTGGATCTCAGCATTCTAAACCGTTCAGTCAAAAAGTCCAAGTTCCGAATGGTCACCTTACAAACCATTCTCCCATTGCTGGAGAAAGGTGTTTGGATGTGCTCCATAGATCTCAAGGACGCTTATTACCATATCATGGTACATCAAGCGTCCAGGAGACATCTGCGCTTCAGCCTAGGAGGCAGTCATTTTCAGTTCAGCAGCTGCCCTTTGGTCTCACCACAGCCCCCAGGGTGTTCACCAAATGTTTGGCGGTCGTGACTGCTCACCTGCGAAGTCTAGGATTCCAGGTGTTTCCGTATCTAGACGATTGGCTCCTAACTGCCACCTCCAAGCATCTACTATTGCGGAGCCTACAAGCCACTATATCACTGGGCAATTCCCTTGGAATCACCTTCAATTGGCCAAAGTCTGTGTTGCTGCCATCTCAACGCATAAGATTCATAGGGGTAGAGATAGACTCAAACCGAATGCGGGTCTATCTACCTACAGACAGGATACAAACCATACAGGCTCAAGTTCGAGCTTTACTTCCCAGATCTAAAGCCCCAGCCAGAATGGTCCTGCAGCTATTGGGATCCATGTCCGCCACGGTTCTTCTAGTTCCCCTGGCAAGGTTGCACATGAGAATTCTCCAGTGGCTTCTTTCAGCTCAGTGGTCCTTTCAGGAACTCCCTCTCAGTCACCTCATATGGATCACGGAAATCTGCAAACGGGACCTTCGCTGGTGGCTGGTGCCCTCCAATCTGGATCAGGGACGACCCTTTGTTCCACCTCCTCCTGTGGCCACTTTGACCACGGACGCCTCCCAGATGGGGTGGGGGGGGCATTCCCTGGGCAGGTCAGTCCAAGGCAAATGGCATTCGGAAGAGACCCTACTTCATATCAACATCCTAGAAATGAGGGCGGTGCTTCTGTCCCTTCAAGCCCTTCACGATTACCTCCCTCAGGGCGTAATTGCCGTTCACTCCGACAACATGTCAGTGGTCTGGTACCTGAACAAACAGGGAGGGACCAGATCCTATCCCCTTTGCAGAGAGGCCATGAGAGTTTGGGAATGGGCAGTGTCGACCAAACACTTTCTAGTGGCGACTCATATCCCGGGCAAGTCCAATGTGATAGCCGACAGACTGAGCAGAACTATCCTCTCTCCACACGAATGGTCTCTGAACATTACAGTTGCAAATCAGATTTTCAGCAAATGGGGAGTTCCGTGTTGCGACCTCTTCGCGACTCCGCTGAATGCGAAGTGCAAAAAGTTTTTCTCCCTCACCCCGGCTCCGGGGAAGAGCCCTATGGACGCACTAGCCCGTCCGTGGCCCACCGGCTTGCTTTATGCCTTCCCTCCAGTTCCTCTCCTTCCCAGGGTGATTCAAAAGGCATCTCTCTTGGGGAGCAAAATGATCTTAGTTGCTCCTTACTGGCCTCGTCAAGTATGGTTCCCCTATCTTTGGAAATATGCTCTGGAAGGTCCATGGTTCCTGGATCAGATCCCAGACCTATTGGTGCATCAGTCGGGACTATTCCACCAGTCCCTACACACCTTAAAATTGACGGCTTGGCTCCTCCTCTTCCGACTATAGTCAGGAGTCATACATTGGATCCAGAAGTTGTACACATTTTATCTTCGGCCCACAAGTCTGCTACAAAGAAATTGTATTCTAGCAAATGGAAAAGATTTGCTATTTGGGCTCAACTCCGGGGCCTGGGGCCTGGATCCCATCACTATTCCTGTTTCAGAAGTACTGAAATTTCTAACTTCTCTGTTCAATCAAGGCTCTTCAGTCTCTACCATCAAGGTTCAATTGGCAGCTATTTCCAATTTTCACGAATCTATAAACCCACCTTTAATGAGCAACAGATTGTGTAAGACCTTCTTGAAAGGTGCTGCGCTTTTAAGACCTCCGATTTCCCATCCTGCTCCTCCATGGGATCTCGATGTGGTGTTACGCGCCTTAACTTCCTTCCCCTTCGAACCGGCAGCGACATGTGATTTAAAATTTCTATCGTGGAAGACTGCCTTTCTGGTGGCAATTACTTCTGCCAGAAGGGTTTCAGAGCTTCAAGCTTTGTCTGTAAAACCTCCGTACTTGGTTTTTCACAAAGACAGGGTATCTCTCAGGCCAAATCCATCTTTTGTCCCTAAACTTTGTTCCAGTTTCTGCCTACAACAATCATTAGAACTTCCAGTCTTCTTTCCGAAGTATTCTAACAAAGCGGAATTCATATTCCACACATTAGATGTCCACAGGCAGTTGCGTTTTTATTTAGATAGGACCAAACAAACAAGGAAAACAGATCAGTTGTTTGTATCCTTTGGACAATAAATTGGGCAAAGCCGTCACAAAGGTCACTATTGCCAAATGGATCAGGGACTGTATTACTCAAGCTTATTCTTATTCTAATAAAGAGCTTACCACCTCTGTCAAAGCTCATTCTACAAGGGCTATGGCTACTTGGTAGCATTTCATTCTAAGCTTGCCATTAGTGACATTTGTGCTGCGGCTACATGGTCTTCCCCGCACACTTTCATTTCCCACTACAAATTGGATGTGGCATCTAGAGGACGAGCTTCATTTGGTTCCACAGTGCTCAGGAGTGTTTTCCAATGAGCCACCCAGGATTTAGGTGCTAGGGATGCTGTCCCATCAGTATTGAATGTAGGCGAGATAGGATCACATAACATCTTTTAGTTATGTACTTACCATAACTTTAGATGTTTGGGATCCATCACGCCTACATTCCCAATAACCCACCCTCCTTCCCCCTTCCTTGGAGATCAGAGGATATCGGAAGGTCCGAATCCTGTTGTTTCATCTTGAAACATCTAACAATGTTATATAAACAAGTTGTGCATGTGTGCATGAATGTGGACAAACAAGATCTGGGGGATTAGTGGTGGTGCATCCTGGGATAAGAAATAGCTCAGCCAATAAGAGGCCTCGCTCTATAGCATAGCGTGCCGTGTCGGAGCCGAGGGATCGGCTCCGAGCCCATCAGTATTGAATGTAGGCGAGATGGATCCCAAACATCTAAAGTTATGGTAAGTACATAACTAAAAGATAACCACCCTCCCTCAACAATCTGAATTGAAAGAAGTACAGGATTTGTTGCACACCACCGAGCAGGTGGGCAAACACACCTTACAATGTGGGTTTGATTCTTTAGAGGCCTCCTGCAGAGCAGCTGTTACTGGTTCAGTTATACATAGGCATGCCTGGTTAAAGGAACAAAGTCTGCCTGATCATGTTAAAGCAAAACTACTAGATGCTCCCTTACAGCAGGATGTTTTTTTTGGTGTTAAAGCAGAAGAAGTTTTAAAGAAAATGGAAGATAAGGCAAATTCTTTGCAGACAGTCAAAGATTTCCTACAGGTACAACCCCCTCACTTCAGCAGAAACTGGCCAGCTAAAAATTGGTCCTTTCCAGCCACTGACAGGCCTCAGAAGGGTAAATACAGGCGCCCAAGGGGCAGAGGACAATCACGAGCTCGGTATAAACCTCGCCAATGGGGCACTCCAACCCAGAAGGGAGGAGAAGACAGGTCTCAATCCACCAGAAGGCAAACTCAATGACTTGCACCTCAGCTGGCCAAACAAAGCTCTTTTGTCAGCCCCCCTGGGGGGGAAACTAGCACTATTTGCAGACAACTGGCATATGGTCACAAAGGACAAATGGGTCCTAGACATAATTTTACGAGGATACAGATTACACTTTCACACCTTGCCAATAAAAAGAGGAATGCCAAATCTGCCACAAAATCAAAGGGCAGAGGCTCAAAAACAAATTACAGCTCTCACGGCCATGAGAGCCATTCAGAGGGTGCCAACTCAAGAGCAAGGCCAAGGATTTTACTCAAGACTCTTCCTAGTACCCAGAAAAGAAAATGCTTGGAGACCACTTCTGGACCTTTCAATTCTCAACACTTATTTACAAGTTCCCAAATTCAAGATGCTAACACTACAGCAGCTACTTCCCATGTTGGGCAAGGAAGCATGGCTGGTAACGTTAGACCTCAAGGAAGGAGGCATACCTGCATGTCCCTATCAGACAAAGTTGCAGAAGATACCTCCGTTTCATTGCAGGTTCGACTCATTATCAATTCTCTGCACTGCCCTTTGGCTTATCTGCTGCGCCCAGAGTATTCACAAAATGCCTGGCACCAGTAATTGCATATTGCAGACAAAGAGGAATTCAGATATATCCATACCTGGACGACTGCCTCATCCAAGCAGAAAGAAAAGACATTCTTTTACAACATCTGGCTTTTGTGAAGAATCTACTAAATTGTCTGGGGTACACAGTAAACGAAAAGAAGTCAAAACTAGTACCCTCACAAAAAATGACATTCCTGGGTGCCAGCTTGGACACAACGGCCCAAAAGGCTTATCTTACACCAGACAAGCAATTACAACTGACTCAATATTTCAAGACAATGGCAACAAAGACCCAATTAACTGCAAGAAAAATTCTGCAGGCTTTGGGCTTCATGGCATCTTGCATTCTGATAATACCATTTGCAAAAATGCATATGAGGAAACTACAATGGTACCTGAAAAGAGTATGGTCTCAACACAGCCACAGCTTGGACACAGTGGTATCTCTCATTCCCTGCCTTCAACAGGAATTTCTATGGTGGGCACAGGCATGTCACCTCAACAAGGGTCAGCCTTTCACCTTGCCCCCACCCAGGCAAACTATCACAACAGATGCTTCAGACTATGCCTAGGGGGCACACATGGCAGGGCATTGCATTCAAGGCCCTGCACATAAACTAAAAAGAGATGCTAGCTGTACAGAAAGCACTGACAGCCTTCAAGGATCTACTACAACCTGGACAACTGGCAATAAAAACGGACAACACTACAGTAATGTGGTACATAAACAAGGGGGCACACATTCCTACCCCCCCCCCCCTTGCAGGCAGGCAATAATCTTATGGAACACAGCTCTCGCCTACCAAGTCCAGTTACAAGCTCACTTCCTGCTAGGACAGAAAAACACATTGGCAGACGAACTAAGCAGAAATATCAAGGATTCCCACGAGTGGAAGCTAGACCCACAAATATTTGCTATGATAACTCAAAGATGGGGCCTACCAAATATAGACCTGTTTGCCAGTCCTCAAAACTACCAGCTGAAAAAATGTTGTACAAGGACATTCCACCATCAAGCTTGGAAAGTGGACGCTTTCTCCTTCATTTGGAAAAACCTGACAGCATATGCCTTTCCTCCATTACCTCTTCTCACAAAGGTTCTTTTGAAGGCCAAAAAGGAGAAACCTTGAATGATTCTCATAGCCCCAGACTGGCCACGCCAGCACTGGTACCCGCTATTGAAGAATATGGCTCACAGTCCACCATGGATATTGCCTCAAATACCTCATTTGCTCACGCAGCAGGACAAGCAGATTCTACACAGCCAGATCAAAACCTTAAACCTGGTTGCATGGCAAATAAATTAAGCAGCCAACCAAGCTCCTCTTTCACAAGCAGTGCTGGATGTTATGCTAGAAGCCAGGAGGCCAAGCACCAGGAAGGCTTACTCGAACAAATGGAAAAGGTTTTCTGCTTGGAAGCAAGCTAAGGGCCAAGACACAACTCAGCCTCATATGCCTTGCATTCTGCAGTATTTAGCTGAGATGTTACATAAAGGACTTTCCTTCTCCTCAATTAAAATCCATACTTCAGCTATTTCAGCTCACTACAACACAAATCCACCTTTATTTTCAAACCCACTCCTAAGGCAGTTCCTCAGAGGGGCAAAAAACATTAGACCACCTAGAAGAGCTCCTACACCAACATGGGACCTCAACTTTGTTCTGGAAAAACTAACACTACCTCCCTTTGAACCAGCTTTTTCTGCAGACCTTCAGTTCCTATCATGGAAGACTGCCCTGGCAATAACTTCTGCTAGGAGAGTTTCAGAATTACAGGCTCTTATGGCAGTGGAACCTTTCCTCATTTTTCATCAAGACAGAGTTTCTCTACAAACTAATCCTTCCTTCATGCCAAAGGTGGTTTCCAGTGTTGCTTTAAATCAAATCATCCATCTACCCACTTTCTTCCCCAATCCACAGAACAAAGGTGAGAGACTCTTGCATTCCTTGGACATTCACAGGCAGCTTCGATATTACTTGGATAAAACTAAGGCTTTCAGAAAAACTGACCAGCTGTTTGTTTCCTATGCTACAGCTTCTCAAGGGAGGCCCATATCCAAGCAAACCATTTCAAAATGGATAGGCCATTGCATACGATTCTGCTATACCCATCATGGGAAACCAGTTCCTCCTACCATTATATCCCATTCTGCCAGGGCTACAGCTGCCTCTACAGCCTTTCTCAGGGGGGTTCCTACCAAGGAAATTTTAGAAGCTGCAACTTGGAGATGTCCTTCATGGATGCATCTGCAGTCATAACAAGTGGGTTGTCCTGTCGTCAGGCAGCCCTGCAGTCGGCATGTCCTGTCGTCAGGCAGCCCTGCAGTCGGCCGGATTCCAAAGTCCGGGTCCGGCTTCGGCTGATGTCGCACTCCACCCGACGTCATCTCTGTTGGTCTTCGGGTATAAAAGCATCAGCCGACGCCATTTTCCTCAGTCTTTCTTGCGTGGCGCTCAAGCAGAAGCTGTTCGCAAGTGCCGGTCGGTCGGATCCAGAGATTACTTCTACCGAATACTACTTCAAAGACTTCTAAAGCTAAGTACCCCGTTGGGGACTCTTTCTTGCCTCAGCCGATGTCAGAAAAAGTTAACAATTGTTTAACCTGTGGGAAACAAATACCTCATAAAGATTTCCACTCTTACTGTCTGCCTTGTTTAGGCCCAGCCCACGACGTAGCAGCCTGTTCGGCCTGTGCCTCTTTCAACCGACGAACGCTTAGGCGTCGGTCGGAGTTTGCAGAACAGTTTTTCGGTTCTGATTTTGCGTACATTATGCCGTCGGATCCTCCGACTACCCCCAAAAAACGCAAAGATAAAGACCGACACTCGCGGTCCGGGGTTTCGGCCGAAACCACGGTAAAGCAAACCGCGAGTGTCTCGGTTTCGGCAGAAACCGAGAAAACTGCTCAAAGTACAGCTGAACCTATTCTTACAACTGAGGCCCCTGCTACAACTCTTGAATCGACCTCAGAAATTTTACCCACTACGGTGGTTGACTTATCAGACACCATCCTCTTGGATGTCTCTACCCCAGCACGTGGTGCTGCTAGGCCTCCAGCTGCCATGTCCATTAAGGCCTTCGCCAGGGCTAAAGCAGCCAAGACTACTAAAACAGTGCCTGTTAAACCCCCCACATCCAGGCCCTCTTCTAGTTCTCAAATGCTTTCTTTGGCAGAAGATTTAATTTCTTTAATTAGAGGATCTCAATCTCACCCAGACAGGGCCTCTCAGCCCCCAGAGAAGAGACCTAGGGCTGAGCCCCCTGAGCCAGTGTCTTCTGATGATTCTGCTGATGAATCAGACATAACTGACCAGCCTGAGGCTCCCTTCTCCAATTTTGAAGATTCTGATGCTGAAGAATCCATTCCAGCTGCTTCCCCACCAGAAGAATTCTCCTTTGGGGAAACCTTGCATGCCATGCGAGAACAGTTCCAATGGCAGCAACAGGATTTTTCAGACTCCAGAAAAAGACTTAGGACCTTTCTGCACCTCCCACAGCACAGGCCCTTAGCTATACCTCCTGTTCTCTCTGTGGTGGATGATGCTTTCAATGATGTTTGCTCCGCTCCAGATTCTTTACCCTCAGCCCCTGCCAAACCAGACAGATTTTACAGGGTGCCAGATTCTCATCACCACCTTTACAAGGCCCCACTTGCAGACCCAGAAACTATATCCCAGGGTCCCAAGGCAGTAGCCGCGACCACAGCTAAAAACCCTATTCCTTCTGAAAGGGAAGCAAGGTCACTAGACAGATGGGGTAAAACGGTATACACTTCAGCTACTCTCTCAGCTAGAGCTTTAAACTGTCAGTTTCACATGATACAATACCAAGAGTTTATGCTTGATCAGTTAACTAAAAAACTAACCACTGATGAATCTCTTGATAAGAAATATGTATTAGAGATGGTAAATAACATACAACAGGTTAGCAACCATTCCTTAAAATGTGGCTATGATGCACTGGAGGCTTCATTTAGATCAGCCATGACAGGCACAGTGATAAGAAGGCATGCATGGCTAAAGGAACAAGCTTTACCGGATCATGTTAAAGCTAAGTTGCTAGATGCTCCTATGGACAAGACAAGTTTGTTTGGTACACCTGCCCAGCAGGTTATGAAGAAAATGGAAGAAAAGGCAAAATCTGTTCAAACTGTTAAAGATTTCTTGCAGGTTCAACCCCAAGGTTTAGCAGGAACTGGCCTGCCAAAATTGGTCCTTTCCTGACTCCACAAAATTTCAAAGGGGCAGGAATAGGCGCTCCAGAGGCAGAAACCAATCCAGAGGAGGTGCCTACAGAGGCGACAGTGGCAAGGTAACAACAGAGGCACAGACACAGCCACTGCCACTACATCAGCACAACCACAGTGACTTAATCCTAAATCCGCCTACCAGGGAACAAATAGCAGCTCCTCTAGGCGGAAAGTTAACCTTATTTTCAAAGAACTGGCACTACTTAACAAAAGACAAGTGGATTTTACAAACCATAGATCAAGGTTACCGGTTTCACTTCCACACTCTACCAGTCAAAAGAGGAATGCCAAATCTACCTCCAAATCAAACAACAGAGGCTCTACGCCAGATAATGGAGTTAGCAAACATGAGAGCTGTGGAAAGAGTGCCAACAGCAGAACAAGGAAAGGGGTTCTACTCCAGACTATTCCTAGTTCCAAGAAAGGAAAAAAGTTGGAGACCAATTCTCGACCTGTCCACCTTAAATACATACATCATTGTCCCAAAATTCAAAATGCTGACCCTACAGCAACTTCTTCCCATGCTGGGCAAGGAGTCTTGGCTGGTAACTCTAGATCTCAAGGAGGCATACCTGCACGTCCCCATTCGACCAATCTGCAGAAGATACCTCAGATTTCTTGCAGGATCAGAGCACTATCAATTCTCAGCATTGCCCTTTGGCTTATCTACTGCCCAGAGTATTCACAAAATGCCTGGCATCAGTAATCGCCCATTGCAGACTACAGGGAATTCAAATTTACCCATACCTGGACGACTGCCTGCTACAAGGGGACAACAAAAGCAAGCTGACAACAGATTTACAAAGGGTCATTTACTTGCTACAAGGACTGGGATACACAGTCAATTTACAAAAGTCAAGGCTGATACCATCCCAAACAAGGACATTCTTGGCAGAATTGGACACAGTACAACAAATGGCATTCCTGACTACAGAAAAACAAAAAGAACTTCCTCTTTACTTCTTGACACTTACAAAGCTGAACAAGTTAACAGCAAGAAAAGTTCTGCAGGCCTTGGGCTTCATGGCATCATGCATAATCTTGGTCCCATTTGCCAGACTACATATGAGGAAACTACAGTGGTACCTAAAGAATTTATGGTCCCAACACAGACACAGTCTAGAAACAGAAATCCCACTAATTCCATGCTTAAAACAGGAGTTCCTATGGTGGGCTCAGGCATGCCAGTCAAACCCAGGCCTACCCTTTCGCAGATGTCAACCAAGCCAGACCATCACAACAGACGCTTCAGACCTAGGATGGGGGGCCCACATGCTGGACAAATGCGTGCAAGGATTGTGGACACAGGATCAACTTCACCTGCACATCAATCTAAAAGAAATGCTGGCAGTAAAACTGGCAATCCAAAAGTTCAAGCCATTTCTCAAAGAGGGCCAGTTGATAAGGACAGACAACACCACAGTCATGTGGTACATCAACAAACAGGGAGGCACTCATTCATACCCCCTATGCAGAATGACCTTGGAGCTGTGGACCCTGGCACTCAGCTACAACATTCAGTTACAGGCAATATTTGTACCGGGGAAAGACAATACTCTAGCAGACATATTAAGCAGAACCACTTCGGATGCCCACGAATGGAAGCTGCACCCGGACATCTTCAAGACCATCTCGAAGAAATGGGGAATGCCACAGATAGACCTATTCGCATCACCTCTCAATCACCAGCTCAAAAATTCTGCACAAGGACATTCCACCCACTAGCATGGAAAGTGGACTCACTCTCCTTCAACTGGAAAGGCCTAACAGCATATGCATTCCCACCTCTTCCTTTGATACACAAGGTACTACTAAAAATCAAGGAAGAACGTCCAAGGATAATCCTGATAGCTCCAAACTGGCCAAGACAACACTGGTACCCACTACTGAAGAGCATGTCTCGAACAATATGTGGCCAATACCCTGATGCCTTTGATGTTAACTCAGAACAACTACAGCATCATACATCCAAACCTAAAAACGCTGCAACTGACTGCATGGAACATCACATAGCAGCAGCTAATCCAGAACTTTCCCAAAGAGTTAAAGACATTATTCTTGAAGCACGCAGACCTTCAACAAGAAGGAACTATGCTGGAAAATGGAAAAGGTTTGTCATTTGGAGTACGGAAAGAGGAAAAGATGTGTCAAACATAGATATGCCTAACATTCTGGAGTATCTGGCGAACTTCTTCATTCAGGCCTGTCCTACTCCTCCATCAAGATACATGCATCAGCTATTTCAGCAGAATACAGCTTTGATCCACCTGTTTTTTCGCACCCTTTGCTCAGGCAGTTCCTCAGAGGAATCAAGAATGTAAAACCTCCAAGGAAACCACCATTACCAGCTTGGGATTTAAACTTTGTGCTAGAAAAGTTGACACTATCACCCTTTGAACCAGCAGCAACAGCAGACCTACAACACCTGTCATGGAAAACTGCTTTCCTACTGGCAATTACTTCAGCAAGGAGGGTTTCAGAACTACAGGCCTTAATGGCAGTGCAACCCTTCCTAATCTTCCACCAAGATAGAGTGTCCATGAGGACTAATCCTACATTTATGCCCAAGGTGGTATCCAGAGTGTCTTTAAACCAGGCAATCCACCTACCTACCTTCTTTCCCAACCCACAAAACAGAGGGAAAGAATACTGCATACCTTGGATGTACATAGACAGCTACGCTACTACTTGGACAGAACAAAAAATAGCAGAAAGACTGACCAACTTTTGTAGCCTATGCAACAGGAAGGGAAGGAAAAGCTATTTCCAAACAGACAATCTCCAAATGGATAGGAAATTGCATACGATACTGTTACTCCTTCCATGGAAAACCAATTCCACAGAACATAAGACCTCATTCTACAAGGGCAACAGCCACTACCACAGCCTTCTTACGAGGAGTGGCAACCAAAGACATTATTGAGGCGGCTACTTGGACCTCCGTGCATACATTTGCCAAGCATTATAATTTGCCTCTATATTCCAGATCCCGAGCAGGGTTTGCCACTGCTGTACTGCAAGGGATCCTAAACACACCATAATCTACTTTTATCCTCCTCCCCTAGTTGGCTATGGTATTCTACCCACTTGTTATGACTGCAGATGCATCCATGAAGGACATAGTACAGTTTTGTACCTACCATAAATGTAGATGTCCGAACTGGATAGCATCTGCAGTCAGGATTACCCTCCCTCCTTCCCCTCTGTGGTACTCCTAGGGTGTTTACCCTCCTAATAGCTAGCTGTTGGGGGGAGTCTTTTATGGTGTATTTGTTTGTATATATGTACATATATGCTTATTGCTGTGTTTACCTCTACCTATTTGGAAACATTGGCATCTATCCAAATTTTTAGCCTGCAAGAGGGCTACTGGCATCTGGGGCAAGAAACACTGAGGAAAATGGCGTCGGCTGATGCTTTTATACCCGAAGACCAACAGAGATGACGTCGGGTGGAGTGCGACATCAGCCGAAGCCGGACCCGGACTTTGGAATCCGGCCGACTGCAGGGCTGCCTGACGACAGGACATGCCGACTGCAGGGCTGCCTGACGACAGGACAACCCACTTGTTATGACTGCAGATGCTATCCAGTTCGGACATCTACATTTATGGTAGGTACAAAACTGTACTTTCTGTACACATCTTCACCAAACACTATCACTTACCTCTTTATTCTAAGTCCGGGGCAGGCTTCGCCACTGCAATCCTGCAGGGCCTCATTGCCTCCTCTAACCCTTTATAATGCCTCCACCCTACCTTAGCTTTGGGACTCAACCCAAGTGTGATGACTGCAGCAGGGTAACACGATGAACATAGTACAGTTTTGTACCTAACATAAATGTAGATGTTCGAGTGTTCACCCTGCTGCAGTCCAGGTTACCCTCCCTCCAACTCCTCTGATCTACTGGCTAAATCTTTGCTATGCCTTACTGATGTATTTGCTTATAGCTGAAGGGTTTTTGTATTTGTACAGTGTTCTCACCTTTTGGTACTAATTTGGATTACCTCTTTCGGGGCACCTGACATCTGGGGCAAGAAAAACTGAAGAAAATGGCATCTGTTGCAATATATGTACCCCTGGCGCACTGACGTCAGGGATGAGGCGACACTAACCGACGTCGGACCAAGACTTTGGAAATCCGGCCGACTGCAGGACCGCCTGACGACAGGATAACCCAAGTGTGATGACTGCAGCAGGGTGAACACTCGAACATCTACATTTATGGTAGGTACAAAACTGTACTTTATTTGTGGCTAAGACCCTCTGCAGTCATGTCTTATCATTGTCCGTATGCCTAGCGAACCAGTCTCTGAAGTTGTTGGTGCAGGGTGCTATGGCAGAATCCTCCAGTCATGAGGGCCAGCTGTCTGCCAGGAAGAAGGCGAAAAAAGTTAGTTCTGATCCGGCTGCTGTCCAGTCTCCCCTGGATGTCTGTCTTGGGGTTGGTAAAGCCTGGAGGAACATTCAGAAGTTTCCTCAGATTCCTGTGCCACAACTCTGTCAGAGCTGGCATGGATCTGGCTTCTTGCATGTCCTCTGAGGCTTTTCAAATGTGTGTACCTGATGTTGAGGAGGAACCTCTGTTTATTTCCGTGGGTTCTGGGGGGATTCCTCAGGTCTTGGTTTAGGGGGAGAGTCCTACTACCATTTTCAAATCTTTCCAGGGATCTGACCCTCCGAGGGTATTTTGTGCAGATGTCCAACAGAAAAAAAAGCAAAACAACAATGCATATTGACCATGTTGGGGATCCTCCTTGTGAATGGCAATATTTCACTAGGAGTTAATTGAATACTTTTGATAACTGTGAAGCCTCCTCAAGGGGTGTTTGTGCCTGCTTCTCCCTGGTCTTCCATTTCACTTGAGGTGCAGAGAATTAGATTCCTTTGAGGACCTAGACTCCGTGGAAGACTCTTTGGCTTACTCTTCCCAAATCTCTTCCCCTTTGGACTATGGTTAAGAGGAGTAGGAATTCTGTAAGGCCATATCCCTCCTGGAGGGACTTTCATTTGGTGATACCATTGCCCATATAATGGATTATTTTAAGTTGGATTATTCTCAAGTCTGTGAGCTTTTTCATATGGATCCTGGTGAGAGGGAGCATGGGAATGGAGGAGAATTTAAAATGAGAAAGCTTCAGTGGTACCGCAAGTCGGAGTGGCTCTGACATTGCCACCTCATGGACTTCCTGGTACCTTACCTTTCCTTCCCTCTCTCAAGCTCTAGCTTTAATGGTGGATTCATTAACTTTGTCAACCCGGGGCTTCCTTTTCAGGTTCCAGCTCCAACTGAGGAGCTCTTTGCAGATGCCTCAGACAGGGTGTGGGGTTCCTCCTCTGGCAGCCTCCATCAGGGTCAGACCACATCAATATAAAGGAGATGAGGGCTCTGTTTCTGGCTCTTCAGGCTTTTAGTCCCTCTTTCATCCCAGGCCCCTCAAAGTTTTCACAGGTAATACCGTAATGATGTATGTTAAAGGGGGCACAGTTATATCTTTGCAGACTAACTCTTCAGGTGTAGGATCTAGCTATCCAGTATTAAGCAATTCTTCATGTAGTTTACATTCCCTCAGAGCACAGCCTGGTGGCAGACTCCTTTAGCAGGTCCAGCACACAAGCACACCTATGGATGCTTCACAAAGATGTGTTCCTGGACACTGGCCATAGGTGGAGTATTCCTCAAGTAGATATTTCTGCCTCCACCCTGAACAGACAACTTTCTCTAATTTGTTCGAGTCCTAAGTCCTCTGGCCTGGAAAGTTGACAGCCTGTCTTTTCCTTAGAAGGGGATGCTTCTGTATGCCTTGCCTCTCCGTCCACTTTTAACACAAGTCTTGCACAAGATCAGGCAGGACTCTCACAAAATATTGCTAGTGTCTCTCCGTTGGCCCAGACAGCGTTGGTTCCCCTTGTTTCTCACTTGGCCTGGGGCAGTCACCATAAGTTACCTCATCGGGTTGATCTTGTTACACAAGACAAGGGAGCTCTCTTCTATCTTCACTTGTCCACTCTTCAACTGATGTTGTGGGTGATAGGGTTTTGATCCCTTTTCAGGCACCTTTTTTCTGAGGAAGTTCTTTGAGTTCTGCAGGAGGCTAGGAAACCCACTACCAAGAAATCAGGTGTCCAAACTGAAGTGATTTTTCTGTCTGGTGCATCTCTCGTAATCAGGATCCCCTATCTGTGGAGGTTCCTCTGTTTCTCTCATTTCTGTGATGATCTCCATGATTATTCTGCCATATTCTTCAGTTAAAGCTCAGCTGTCAGTAATTTCTGCTTGTCCTGCCCTTCACTCCTCCCCTGGCCTCTAGATTTCAGGTCAAGTAGTTTCTTAAACCCTCGAAGCCTATTCCTCCTTCCTGGCATCTCTATTGTGTACATGAAAAACTGACTTGGGCTCTCTTTGAACCTCCTCCTTCAGCTTCCTTATAACATTGTACTGGAAAAACTTATTCTTTTGGCCCTCACTTCAGCCAAGAGTGTCTGAAATTCAGGCTGTCATGGCTATTCCTCCTTTTTTAGTTTTCCACAGACAGGGTGTCTCTGTACTAATCTTTTATGTCCAAGGTGGTCAATGAGTTGTCCTTTAATCAGTCTGTTCATCTTCCTTCCTTTTTTTTCCTTCTCCACAGTTTGCCAGTGAGCAGGATCTTTACACCTCCTTGGATTTGCATAGACAGTTCAGATATTTGGATGAAGCTGTAGCTCATAAATCTGAGTAGCTTTTTGTTTCCTTTCATCCCATGACTTTGGGTTTGGATGTCTGTAAGAAAACCCTCTCCTCCTAGATTTCTAAGGCAGTTTCTTTTTGTTACTTTTTATGGAAAAAAGTTCCTTTTCAGTAAAGACGCATTCTACTATGGCGGTTGCCTCCTGTGGTGCATTTTCCAAGCATCTGGATATCAATTCCATCCTTGGGGCTGTTACTTGGTCCTCCTTTCATACTTTCACGAAGTATTACAAGATGGATGATATTTCCAGGGCCCAGGGCATGCTTTGCCAGGGCTGTCCTGCTTGGGTTTGTAGAGGGATCTTCTGGGCCTTCCTCCTCCTAGGATTCCTCTTGCGCTCTTGTACTTTCCATTAGGTAAAGAATACTGCAACAGTAATACGGAAGGACATAGTAAAGTTGTGTAAAATGTTTACACAACTGTTGCAGTACTCGTTCCTTCCCTCCTACCCCCCCCCCCCCCGCTGTACCTCTTGCCCTGTACTTTTTTCTTGTCCTTCTGGCTGATGGACTCATTTTCTTCTTCAGGATGCACGTTATTGTCCCTAAGGGCATTCTGTTCCTCTTGGGGCTTTTTCAGATGTTCTTCGTGTTTCACTGTTGCAGTCATTACATTTGGGGTAATCTGCTGGCAGGTTGCCCTCAGTCGGCCTGATAAACAAAGTCTTAGGTTCTGCGTCAGTTGCTGTCCCTTCTTCCATGACGTTAGGTCGTCAGGGGTATAAAACATGCATCCAACGCCATTACAGTCTTTTTTGCCGTGCGGTGCTTGAAGCAGAAGCAGCTTGCAAGTGCCAGTCGGCCGACTCCTGAAATTTTCGTTTTTGAGTTTCAGAACAGAAGTCTTCAACTAAAAAGCTAAGTACCCCGTTGGGGAAACGTTTTCTTACTCCTTACCGATGTCAGTAAAAGTTAATAATTGCATTACTTGCGGAAAGCAAATACCTCATAAAGATTTTAATTCGCACTGTATTCCTTGTCTAAGCCCTGACCGCGACGTACCTTGCTGTTGGTTTTGTGCTTCATTTAATCAGCGCACTATCCATCGCCGGTATATTTTTGCCTCTAAATATTTCGGTTCTCGGTTTAATTATCCAGAAATGTCATCGGTTAGCCATCCGACTACTGGGATTATGAAAAAACGCAAAGATAAAGCCAGAGACAGGCCACCAAGGTCCAAAACTGCCGACGGCGCTTCTCCTAAGCCAGTCACCAGTACTCAGTGTGGCGCTTTTGCAGCCCCTGATACCTGCTACTTCTGATTCCCAGGCCTCTACTGAGACCCATTCGGTGTCCGGTATGCCGTGCGATACTTCAAAGATGGAACCCGCGGATGTCTCTACCTTGGATGGGTCCGGAGCCGCTGTGTAGGCACCGGCTTCTGAGGGTATATTCAGGCCTACAGACTTGCATATTAAATAGACACCGCCTTCATTACTAAGGCCTAAATCTCGATACATGTCTAAAAAACCGACGCCCAGGCCACATGCTTAGGCCCCTATGCCTAAAAAACAAATGATAAAAATGGCTGAATATCTAATTACTCTAATCAGGGGTAGTCAACCCCCCCCCCTTCACTCTGAGGCCTAGGGCTGAGTTTGATTATGAATCTTCTGATTAGGTTTCTGTTTCTTCTGACCCTTATGATGAACCTGGGTTTGTTCATACCTACTTATGAGGATTATGATGCAGAGGATTCCATTCCCTCTGCTTCCCCTCCTGAGGATTTTTCTTTTGGGGAAACTTTGCATACTTTAAGGGAGCATTTCCACTGGGAAAGCCAGAAATGTTCTGATTCAAAAAAGAGGCTTAGGGATTTCCTCCTCCTACCTCAGCATAGACCTTTGGCTATACCTCCTGTACTAGATATTGTTGATGATGTGTTCTCGGAATCCAGTTTGGCCCCTGATTCCTTGCCTCCTTCTCCTAGTAAACCTGACAGACACTACAGGGTTCCCGAGTCCCACAAATTGCTTTTCAAAAATCCTTTTGCAGATCCCGAGACTATTTCTCAGGGGCCCAAGGGCGTTAAGGCTTCTACTGCAAAAAATCCTACCCCTTCTGATGGAGACTCCAGGGTGCTGGATAGATGGGGTAAAACTGTTTGTACTTCTGTTACCTTGGCAATCAGAGCTTTAAACTGCCAATTTAATATGTTAAAATATCAGCAGCATATTATTGGACTGCTTAAACAGAAAATGATGTTGATTTGTGACTGTGTGGAAAATAAGGATTTACAGGATTTAATGCATTCTGCTGAACAAGTTGGAAAACATACTTTGCAATGTGGTTTTGATTCTTTAGAGGCCTCTTGCAGGGCTGCTGCTACTGGGTCTGTGCTTAGAAGGCATGCTTGGCTTAAGGAGCAAACTTTGCCTGATCATGTTAAAGCTAAATTGTTGGATGCACCTTTAAATCAGGACCGCCTCTTTGGCAACAAGGCTGAAGAAGTTCTTAAGAAAATGGAAGATAAGGCTAAATCTATGCAAACTGTTAAATATTTTTTACAAATGCAACCACCAAGATTTAGTAGGCACTGGCCTACTAAGAATTGGTCCTTTCCAGTCCCTTCCAGGTCCTGTCAAGCCAAACCCAGGCACAGCAAATACCCCAGGTTTCAGTCCCAGGGGACTCTCAGAACTAACCAGTGAGGAGCCTCCACTTCCAAATCTGGAAATAACAACCCCCCTATGGTAAACAGGCTCAATTACTTCCTTTTAAAATTCCCAAGCACTTATCTTTTGACCACCCCTTTGGGGGGAAAGATTGCTCTTCATGCAAAGAACTGGGAACTCATAACCCAGGACACATGGGTTTTAAATGTAGTGTCCCAGGGATACAGGTTTCATTTCCACATGGTGCCAACAGCAAACAGGTGGCCAGACCTGCCCCCAAATCAGTGGGCAGAGGCTAAAAAACAAGTACTTTTCCCCTTAAGCATGGGAGCTATTCAGCTGGTACCAGAAGAGGAAAAGGGACAAGGTTTCTACTCCAGGCTTTTTCTGGTACCCAGAAAAGACAAATCATGGTGTTCAGTCCTGGACCTGTCTACTCTAAACATCTTTCTGGAGATTCCAAAATTCAAGATGCTGACTCTTCAATTACTTCCTATGCTAGGCAAAGACACCTGGTTGGCAACTCGAGATTTAAAAGAAGTATACCTACACATCTCAATCAGGGAATCTTGCCGAAGATACCTACGCTTCAAAGCAGGCTACTCGCATTATCAATTCTCTGCACTGCCCTTTGGCTTGTCTACTGTGGTATTCACAAAGTGCCTGGCTCCAGTTATTGCATTTTGCAGGCAAAGAAATATTCAGATATATCCATACCTGGAAGATTGTCTAATTCAGGCAGAAAACCAGGGCATACTTTTAAATCATCTGGCATTTGTAAAAAGGATTCTAACTTGTCTGGGGTACACCATAAATGAAAAGAAATCACAACTGGTACCCTGTCAACAAATTACATTCCTGGGTGCAAGCTTGAATACAACTGGCCAGATGGCTTTCCTCACACCAGAAAAGCAAATTCATTTCGTAACTTCAAACAAGTGGCCACAAAAATCCCTGCTATCTGCAAGACAAATACTGCAAGCCTTGGGGTTCATGGCCTCCTGCCTTCTTCTAATTCCATATGCAAGACTGCATATGAGGAAACGACAGTGGTATCTAAAAAGTCTATGGAATCAACATTATCGCAGCCTGGAAACAGTGATTCCTATCATACCTTACCTACGCCTGGAGTTCCTATGGTGGGTAGAGGCCTGCCACGAAAACAAGGGACTACCATTCACACTACCACCTGCCACCCAAGCCCTAACTATAGATGCATCAGGCTATGCATGGGGGGCTCACCTGGCAGGGAAGTGCATTCAGGGCAAATGGAACCCAAATCAAATGCACCTACATATCAATCAAAAAGAAAGGTAAAGACGGACAACACCATGGTTATGTGGTACATAAGCAGGGGGGTACATATTCCTACCCCCATTGCAGACTAGCCATGGCATTGTGGAACACAGCCTTGAGCTACCAAGTGCACCTACAAGTTCAATTTCTGCCAGGAAAATTGAATACACTGGCAGATGGACTAAGCAGAAACCTCATGGACCCACACGAGTGGAAACTGGAACCAAGGATTTTCAACATGTTGACAAGCGGGGGAGCCCAGATATAGATTTATTTGCCTCTCCCCAGAACTACCAGTTGGACAAGTTTTGCACAAGGACTCCCCACAAACAAGCCTGGAAAGTAGATGGCTCTGTCCTTCAGCTGGAAAAACCTATCAGTCTACGCCTTCCTCCCACTGCCTCTGCTCTCCAAAGTCCTACTAAAAGTCAAACAGGACAAACCAAGGATGATCATGATTGCTCCAGACTGGCCGCGCCAACACTGGTACCCCCTTCTGTGCAGTGTGTCGTAGTTACCTCCATGGCACCTGCCTCAGACCCCTTCCCTGCTATCTCAGCAGGAGAACCAAATTCTGCACCCTCAGCTTCCAACATTGAACCTTGCAGCCTGGCTAATCACTTAAATTCACCCTTATCATCCCTCAGCAAACCTGTGATGGGTGTCATCTTGGAGACAAGGAGATCTAGTACTAGAAAATCTTATGCTGACAAATGGAAAAGATTCTGTGCCTGGAACCAATCTCTAGGGATGAGCACAGCAGCACTCAATTTACTTCAGATTTTGCAATACTTAAACTGAGATGCTTCACAAGGGCCTGTCTTTTTCCTCCATTAAAATCCACGCCTCAGCTATTTCAGCTCATTATAACACTGAACCTCCCCTCTTCTCTCTCATCCTCTGCTCAAGCAGTATCTCAGAGGAGCAAAAAACTTGAGACCACCCAGGAGAGATCCAACCCCTGCCTGGGACCTTAACTTTGTTTTGAAGAAACTCTTTTTGAGCCAGCTGCTACTGCAGACTTAAAATTTCTTTCTTGGAAAACCGCCTTCCTTTTAGCAATCACTTCAGCTAGAAGGATATCTGAATTGCAGGCTCTTATGGCAGTGGAACCTTTCATCATCTTTCATGCGGGCAGGGTATCTCTCAGGACCAATCCATCCTTCATGCCCAAGGTGGTTTCCAGTGTGGCTTTTAATCAGTCCATTCATTTGCCAACCTTCTTTCCCAATCCACAGAACAAAGGGGAACAGATTCTGCATTCCTTGGATGTGCACAGACAACTTAGATTCTACTTGGACAGGACAGAACCTCGAAGAAAATCAGAACTGCTGGTAGCATTTGCTGCAGGGGCAGAGGGGAAGGCTATTTCAAAACAAACCATTTCTAAGTTGATAAGCCATTGCATTCATTTCTGCAATAAGCACCATGGAAAACCTATCCCCCAGGGGATCAGAGCTCACTCCACCAGGGCTGCATCTACTTCTGCAGCCTTTCTCAGAGGTGTTCTTACCCAGGGACATCCTAGAAGCTGCTACCTGGAGCTCTGTACATACTTTCACCAAGCATTATCATTTACCAATTTTCTCTAAATCCAAAGCTGGCTTTGCCACTGCTGTCTTGCAGGACCTTATAGCTGGCCCTAATGCTGTGTAAACTCCTCCTCCCAAACATAGCTTTGGGAATCTACCTAAATGTAATGATTGCAACAGTGAAACACGAAGAACATAGTACAGATGTCCTTCAAGGATGCATCTGCAGTCATAACATATGGGTTGTCCTGCCTCAGGCAGCCTTTCGGTTGGACGGATTCCAAAGTCTGGGTCTGGCCTCAGCTGATGTCGCATTTTCCCCGACGTCAGAGCGTCTGGGGTATAAAAGCATCAGCCAACGCCATTTTCCTCAGTCTTTCTTGCCGCGCGGTGCCCGAAGCAGAAGCTGTTCGCAAGTGCCGGTCGGTCAGATCCAGTGAATTCAGCTACCGAAGACTTCGAAAAAAGCCAAGTACCCCGTTGGGGACTCTTTCTTGCCTCAGCCGATGTCAGACAAAGTAAATAATTGTTTAACTTGTGGGAAACAAATAGCTCATAAGGATTTCCATTCCTACTGCCTTCCTTGCTTAGGCCCAGACCACGACGTATCCGCCTGTTTAGCCTGTGCTTCCTTCAACCGACGAACTCTTAGACGTCGGTCGGAGTTTGCAGAGGAATTTTTTTGGAGCCGCTTTTGCTTATAAAATACCGTCGGAGACTCCGACTTCGCATATGGTCAAAAAACGCAAGGAAAAGGACCGACACTCGCGGCCCGTGGTTTCGGCTGATACCACGGCTAGGCCTACCGCGAGTGCCTCGGTTTCGGCCGAAACAGAGTCCTCGGAGATTCCTTCTTCCGAAACCATACTTCCGACCACCGAGGCCCGAGAGGCCCCGGCTGAGTCGGCTTCAGAACTTCCTATCGAAACCAGTGTTCAGGAAATGTCCGACACCATACCTTTGGACATTTCTACTCCTGCACATGGGGCAGCTAGGCCCTCTGCTTCCATGTCCATTAAAGCCTTTTCAAGGGCTAAAGCTGCCAAACTTTCTAAAGCTTTGCCTGCCAAATCTACCTCCCAGAGGCCTTCCTCTAGTTCACAGATCCTCAGCCTTGCTGAGGACCTTATTTCCTTAATTAGGGGTTCACAACCTCACCCAGACAGGGCCTCTCTACCTCCTCCAGACAAAAGGCCCAGGACTGACCCCTCTGATCCACGCTCCTCAGATGATTCCACGGATGGATCTGAGTTGTCAGACCACCAGGAAGGGGCTTACTCGCCTTATGAGGATTCATATGCAGAGGAATCTATCCCGTCGGCCTCCCCTCCTGAAGAGTTTTCCTTTGGTGAGACTCTACACTCCATGAGAGAGCATTTTCAATGGCAAGGTCAGAATTTCTCTGATTCTAGAAAAAGGTTAAGGACCTTTTTGCATTTGCCTCAGCATAGGCCCTTAGCTATACCTCCTGTTCTGAATGTAATTGATGATGTGCACAATGATGTCAGTACAGCCCCTGATACTCTTCCTCCGGCCCCTGACAAACCTGACAGATACTACAGGGTCCCGGATTCTCATTTCCATTTGTATAAAGCCCATTCTGCAGACCCAGAAACTATTTCTCAGGGCCCTAAAGGGGTTGCCGCTACTGCCAAAATCCTCTACCCTCTGAAAGAGAGTCTAGAGCTTTAGAGAGATGGGGAAAGAAGGTGTATACCTCTGCAACTCTTTCTGTCAGGGCATTAAACTGTCAGTTTCATATGATACAGTACCAAGAGTATTTGTTAGATGAACTGAATAAGAAACTTTCTTCCCCTGAACCCCTAGACCGTAAATCCCTTCAGGATTTGGTACACAACTCACAACAGGTTAGTAATCATTTCTTAAAATGTGGCTATGATGCACTGGAGGCTTCATTTAGATCAGCTATGACTGGGGCAGTTATTCATAGGCATGCCTGGCTGAAGGAGCAATCTTTGCCAGACCATGTCAAAGCTAAACTCCTGGATGCTCCAATGAAGAAACAAAATTTATTTGGCTCCTCTGCTCAGGAGATCTTAAAAAAGGTTGAAGAAAAGGCAAAATCTGTGCAAACAGTTAAAGATTTCCTGCAAGTTCAACCACCGAGATTCAGCAGAAACTGGCCTACTAAGAATTGGTCCTTTCCAGACTCGGACAGAGCCCAGAGAGGCAGGAACAGGCGCCCTAGAGGCAGAGGGCAATCGAAGGGCTCCTACAGAGGCCGTCAGTGGCAGCCTGCCAACCAGAGGAGTAGTGCAACAGCAACAACAACCACTACACCAGGACAGGCTCAATGACAACTCTGATTCCGCCTACCAGGGATCAACTGGAAGCACCCTTGGGCGGAAAGCTGGCTTTATTCTCAAAAAACTGGCATTATATTACAAAGGATACATGGACACTGCAAATAATAGACAAAGGATACAGGTTCCACTTCCACACTTTGCCAAAAAGAAGCGGAATGCCAAACCTTCCACCAAATCAGAGGGCAGAGGCTTTAAGACAAATCAGCAATTTACTTCAGATGAAAGCTATAGAAAAGGTACCATGTTCAGAACAAGGCCAAGGATTTTACTCCAGACTATTCCTTGTACCAAGAAAAGAAAATCAATGGAGGCCTATTCTCGACCTGTCCGCACTGAACACTTATCTCATTGTGCCAAAATTCAAAATGCTGACCCTACAGCAACTTCTTCCCATGTTGGGCAAGGAGTCTTGGCTGGTGACTCTAGATCTCAAGGAGGCATACCTGCACGTCCCTATTCGACCAAGTTGCAGAAGACACCTCAGATTTCTTGCAGGATCAGAGCATTATCAATTCTCAGCATTGCCCTTTGGCTTATCTACTGCGCCCAGAGTATTCACGAAATGCCTGGCATCAGTAATTGCACATTGCAGACTACAGGGAATTCAAATTTACCCATACCTGGATGACTGCCTAATACAAGCGGACAACAAGAAAAATTTGATAGAGGACTTGGCTTATGCCATACACCTGCTACAGACCTTGGGATACACAGTCAACATCCAAAAGTCAAGACTAGTACCATCCCAAAGGATAACCTTTTTGGGTGCAGATCTGGACACAACCACCCAAATGGCCTTTCTCACAGAAGAAAAACAAAGACAACTTCCAGACTACTTCATGATTCTGACGAGACAAACTCAGCTTACTGCAAGGAAAATCCTGCAGGCCCTGGGTTACATGGCATCCTGCATAATTCTAATACCACATGCCAGGCTGCATATGAGGAAATTACAATGGTACCTAAGGAGTGCATGGTCTCAACACAGTCACAGTTTAGAAACCATGATACCAATTATTCCATGCCTTCAAAAGGAATTCCTGTGGTGGGCTCAGGCCTGCCAGTCCAACAGAGGGTTGCCTTTCAACAAACCAAAAACAAGGCAGACCATCACCACGGACGCCTCAGACCGAGGATGGGGAGCACACATGGAGGGCAAATGTATCCAAGGCCTATGGCCTCAAGGACAGCTAAGCATGCACATAAACCAAAAGGAAATGCTGGCAGTGAGGCATGCAATCGAGGCATTCAAACCCTTCCTCCAACAAGGACACCTGTTAATAAGGACAGACAACACCACGGTCATGTGGTACATAAACAAGCAGGGAGACATGCATTCTTACCCTCTATGCTGGATGGCTATGAATCTGTGGCAACTATGCCTAAATCTCAATATCCAACTACAGTCCCAATTCGTGCCAGGGAAAGAAAATACACTGGCGGACAGCTTAAGCAGAACTACCATGGATGCACACGAATGGATGCTGCACCCAGACATCTTCCAACTCATAGCAAAGACATGGGGAATGCCCGAGATAGATCTGTTCGCCTCTCCACTCAACCATCAACTGAAGACATTCTGCTCAAGGACATACCACCCACAAGCTTGGAGGGTGGACTCTCTCTCTTTCAGCTGGAAAGCCCTAACAGTATATGCCTTCCCACCTCTCCCATTGATGTACAAGGTTCTACTGAAGATCAGGGAGGAACAGCCAAAAGTGATACTAATAGCTCCGGACTGGCCAAGACAACACTGGTATCCATTATTGAGAAGCATGTCTCAGGCAAAATCATGGCCTCTCCCCTATGGCCTCTTCTTCTGACGCAGAACAATTTCAAGACCCTGCATCCCAACTTGAAAACATTGCAGCTAACTGCCTGGAAAATTCCTTAAATCCCAATCAAACTGTTTTATCTCAGAGGGTGAAGGACATTATCCTGGAGGCTCGCAGGCCTTCCACAAGGAAGACATACTCAGCTAAATGGAAGAGATTTCTCATTTGGAGCACATCAAAAGGCTCAGATGGCAAACCTAACATGTATCCTAGAATACTTAGCAGAATTGTTCCACAATGGCCTGTCCTATTCTTCCATTAAGATTCATGCTTCAGCAATTTCAGCAGAATACAATGTGGATCCATCTATCTTCTCGCACCCTCTCTTCAGACAATTTCTGAGAGGGATCAAAAATATTAAACCTCCAAGAAGACCCCCTCTACCTGCCTGGGATCTTAACTTTGTGCTGGAGAAACTGACACTTTCTCCTTTTGAACCAGCAGCATCAGCGGATCTACAGTTTCTATCTTGGAAAACTGCATTCCTTCTGGCAATCACTTCAGCAAGAAGAGTATCTGAGTTACAAGCATTAATGGCAGTGCAGCATTTTCTTATTTTCCACCAGGACAGGGTGTCACTAAGAACCAATCCTACTTTTATGCCAAAGGTGGTATCTGGGGTATCCTTGAACCAAGCTATTCACTTGCCTACGTTCTTCCCTAATCCACAGAATAGAGGGGAAAAACTTTTGCACACCCTGGATATACACAGACAACTACGCTACTACTTGGACAGAACAAAAACTAGCAGAAAAACTGACCAACTTTTTGTAGCATATGCAACTGGGGTGCAAGGAAGAGCAATTTCCAAACGGACAATTTCAAAATGGATAAGAAATTGCATTCGATTTTGCTACTCCTTTCATGGAAAGACAGTTCCTGAAAACATCAGGCCTCACTCCACAAGGGCCACGGCCACCACTACAGCCTTCCTACGAGGGGTGGCTACCAAGGACATTTTAGAAGCTGCTACTTGGAGCTCCGTGCATACATTTGCCAAGCATTACAATCTACCTTTATACTTTAGATCCAGAGCAGGGTTTGCAACTGCAGTCCTGCAGGGGATCTTAACTACACCATCCTTTTCTTAGTACCTCCTCCCCCAGATTGGCTATGGAATTCTACCCATATGTTATGACTGCAGATGCATCCTTGAAGGACATGGTACAGTTTTGTACCTACCATAAATGTAGATGTCCGATAGGTATGCATCTGCAGTCAGGATTACCCTCCCTCCTTCCCCTCTGTGGTATTCCTAGGGTACTTACCCCTCTTTTAGCTAGCTGGGGGAATCTATTATGGTGTATTTGTTTGTTTATACATGTATATAATTTGCAAATGTTTGGAACTTTTCAGCATTTATCCAAATTTAGCCTTCCTAGAGGGCACCTGGCATCTGGGGCAAGAAAAACTGAGGAAAATGGCGTCGGCTGATGCTTTTATACCCCAGATGCTCTGACGTTGGGGAAAGTGCGACATCAGCTGAGGCCAGACCCAGACTTTGGAATCCGGCCGACTGAAGGGCTGCCTGAGGCAGGACAACCCATATGTTATGACTGCAGATGCATACCTATCGGACATCTACATTTATGGTAGGTACAAAACTGTACTTTGTGTACACTTACCATAATTGTAGATGTTCGAGTGTATTCACTGTTGCAGTCCTTGTTGCCCTCCCTCCAGCCCCCTAACTTTTTCTGGCTATACCTCTACTTTCATTTGCTTTGCTTAAAAGCCTTTTTGGTGTATTTGCTTTTTTGTTGGAGGTATACCTTTGTGTTTTTGTTTATTTGCTCCCCATTAGGTGGGCACCTGACATGTGGGGCAAGAAAAACTGATGTAATGGTGTCTGCTGCATGTTTTATACCCCTGACGACCTGATGTCATGGAAGGAAGGGATCATGGAAGAAGGGACAGCAACTGATGCAGGACCCAAGACTTAATCAGGCCGACTGAGGGCAACCTGCCAGCAGATTACCCCAAATGTAATGACTGCAACAATGAATACACTCAAACATCTACATTTATGGTAAGTGTACACAACTGTACTTTCTGAGTGTCTGCATATGTACATCACCTTTAATACCCTACACCTTGTGTTGGGAGCAGACATGTGACGTACAACGTCTATAAGAACTAAAGGCTTTGGTATGCTGTTCATACGTTGGGCTATTCTTGACAGGAGATCCCTTGTATAAAGAATACTGCAGCAGTGAAGAGAAGGACATCTACTGTTGTAAGATCTTACCCAACTGTATTTTCTTGGTCTTCTCCCATGACGAGCTCTCATAGCAGAAAAATACCAGCATTCTTCCCAGGATGGGCTTACCCGTAGCAGCCAATTGCTTCAGCTCCTTGGCTGCCAGTAGAAATCAGGCTATTTGAAACGTAGACAGTTCTGCATCCTTCTGTAAAGCCTGGCCTTTACAAAGAACCCAGCAAATTAATTATTATTATTATTATGAAACCTTTTCCATTAATTGTACCAGATCTGTTGTATGAAAAATGCCCATATATTTTTGAGCACTTTTTCCATACTAAATGTTTAATGTTTTTTTGGTTTGCCTGCAGTCTTACTGTGTAAGATGCTGTTTAGTGACCTTTTGGACCTTGGGTGATTAACATTTACTGTGAAATTTTTGCCTTCATTATTAACCACTTAGACTAGTACATCCATGACCCTATGAACCATTGTACTAATGACTACAGGGGTCTTCTTAAGCAAGCCATGTATCCCAAATCTGGCAAGTTTTGGTACCCTAAGGTTATTTTAAGTGGGTATATGTAGACTAGGGCTTGAGGCCGCAGTGGTGCAGCAGTTAGCATTGCCGCTTCACAGCAAGAGGTTCTACCGTTCGATTCTCAGCTGGAGCGCCTTCTGTGTGGAGTCTGCGTGTCCTCCCTGTGGTCGAGTGACGTTAAAGACATGCAGGTAGGTGCGTGAATGGGCGTGCCTTCTTTGAAGGTTGGGTGTTGGGCTGGCAACTCGGCACCGTAAAAATCCACTGCCAATCATTAGCGGACGGGAGTTCCGCTGTGGTGACTTCTAACCGGGAAAAGCCGAAAGACTATATGTAGACTAGGGCTTGGGTGGTCAAGAATGTACTGGCTGCTTCTGTCCATTAGAAATAATAGGTGCCATGTCAGGAGCAAATTTCCTATTCGCCATCCACTGGTCCAAGTTTTGAATTTAGTTTGGGAAGAACTTTGCTTCATGTAGATGGGAAGCCTGTCCAGAGAAGGGCTAGTTTCTAAGACATATAACTCTCCCTCCAGCATGATCGATTTATAATGCAAGAAAGGTTCACATCCCTTGAGTGGGTAATTCTGAAGCTTTTTGTTTTGTGAATATGCAGAAGGTCCTTCAGTGTGAGATCCATGGATGACATGTATGCTAGTCATAGATTTGCCCCTCAGCAATCTGTAGAAGACAGGCTACAGGAATTGGGCAATTAGTTGATTTGTATAGGATATGTTTATATGCTGTTTTCTTTTTGTGAGGAATCTGTGTAAACATTCCAGTTGTTGCATGTGCCTGGTTGAGTACAATGCCCCTTTCATTTGAGTACTTGATTGGTCTGTTGCGTGCTGAATACAGTAGAGCAATGATTTCCTTGGACCAAGATGCCATGTCCTTGCTTTTAAGTTTAGCAACATAGAATGATTTCCTTAGTATCTTAGGTGTATGATGCATCCCCAAATTTGACTGCTGGGCCTACTCTTAAGCGTCTGTTTATCAGTGAGCTGGTTTTCCGGAGTAGCTGACTTCCCAAAGTATACTATTATGCATTTCCTGGCATGGAGTTTTAGACCATAGCTCTGGCACTAGTTTTGTCTGTGTCTGTCCTCCTTGGAAGATATTAGTGCCTTGAGAGTGATTCTGTGACTGCACTTAGTTTGCAGTCTTTGTAGACTTGGTCAGCCAGAGGCCCTTGATATTGGACTAGACGTCAGAGAGGAAGATATTGAAAAGGGGCTGATCCATCACAGAATCCTGAGGAGCTCAGCTAGTGACTGCCTTCTTTGTGCAGGTGAACTCCACATTCTAACTTCTTGGATCCTATCTCAGAGCTGTCTGGCTGTCCAGTGAGTGACATATCAGTTGATACCTAATTCAGGGAATTTGTCTAAAATGCGCAGGTGGGATATTGTATCACATGCCTTGGCCAGGTCAAGGAAGGGCACTATGCACCATTTTGCCCTCGTCCATTGCTTTGGTTACCTTCTAGAAGAAGTCCACCAGGTTGAGGAGGCATGATCTGCCCTTGAAGAAACCAGACAGGGTTCTAGTGTCTGAAGGTTTTCTATGTTATTGTTAATCTGTTACATGATGATTCTTTCCATGGCTTTACATATGTTACTAGTCAGACTTTCTGGTCTGTAGATGGCTCACCCTTGTGCAGAGGGACAACTGTTGCATTTCTCCATTCGCGTGACACAGTCTCTCTGAAGGCTTTGGTTAAATGGTGACTCTAGTGGTCCTGATAGGTCATGTTTCATGCTGTTTAGGAGGCATACTGGGATATCATTGAGGCCCATTGATGTGATGTTCTTGATCTTGGAGAGTGCATTGAGGACTTGCTCCCTAGGGGACAGTTGGGGGAGGTTACGTTCTGTGGTATTTCTTGAAGGGTGGCTGGGAGGGAGAGGGGTAAAACTGGAGCTGAATTTGTAATCCAGTAGATTTGTTAAATCTTCAGGCTCAGTGTAGGTGCCACCATTTACAATTTCTGCATATTGTTGTGTACTGCCTTTCATGTTGCGGATGTAGGTAAAGAAAGCCTTATGGTAGTCCCTTGCCTTTTGGGGGGCTATTTTTACCTCAAATTTGGCTTTCGTAGACATGATTTGCCCACTGAGCTGTTCGTTTAGGTTAAGGTGAGAGTTTTTATCCTGCTGGGCATTGTCACTCAGTGATAAGAACTTTTCAGAATTTCAGACCCCCCCTCCACCAGCCCTGAGAATACTGTTGCTGATGTAGAATTATTTACAGGAACCCGGTGCAGTCTTGTTAATAGGTGCATAGAAATAGCTGTACCTACCAGGAAAAAGTACATAAAGCAAGTAACCCTGATAGAATACCCCCTACAATAGGTTGTATCACAAAAGGAAGTCAGTTATGGCAAAAATTAAGAATAGTTCCTAAATATTCCAGGATTAACTAAGGTCCTGTATTTTATTTTTTGTTTCAAAGCAGACAGCTTTATGGTCTGCCCTTACAAGAGAGGATATTACACTGTTGCGGAGGGGTGCAGAATTCTCCCATGTTTGTGAGGGCCATATCCAGTATGTTTGTGCCCCTAATAGACATATGGACTATCTAGTCCAGGGTGTTTGTGTTGACAGAAGTCCAGGAAACTCTGGGCCTGCAAGTTTGGGGTCGTGTAAGATTCCTAGTTTATAGTGGGGTAGTTTAAAATTGCCCATGAATATGGTATTGAGTTGAATGGAGTGTCTCTCTAACAAGTTTAATTGGGTGTTATGGGTATCCTGGGTCATAGAGGGGGGACCTACAGCTTGCAAGGATATGATTTGGGACTTTGCTTATGGTAATTTAGACATGGAGAAGCTGGTAATATCCATTTGACCAGCCTTTAGGTATGTTTGTTTTTAGTGTGAGGACTAAAAGTTTAAGTTTTTTACATGTGCAGCAGCTAGTCTAGTTGTTAGGAATGCATTGCAGCCCAGCAGCGCTGGGGTGCTCTCCTGTGGCTCTAAACCATGTCTTGGTGACTGCACAAATGTCTGCATTCTTCTAGGTGAGCAGAGCTTGGAGGTAGTAGCGTTTCCTGTTCCTGGCATCGAGCAGCAACACCTTTTGATTTTCTTGGGTTGGTTTTGCTATGTCAGAAGGTTTGCATAAAAAGCACATTAGGGGGAAGACTGTGATTTAACCAATATTGAGAAGCCTGGAGGGGACAGGTGCAGACGTTCCCTGTCAAAGAAACGTGGTCTATTGACCATATTCGACCCTGCTGACAAATGTACTTATTGGAGTACCACCAGAAACGGTACCAGTTATTAAAGTCTGTCATCTTCTGTTCATATTGTAGCATCATCCTTGGAAAAGGTAGAATGCTGCTTAGCGCTAGGATCATACAAGCCTGGGCCACTAAGTCCAAGAACTCCTTGTCTCTCTATAAAGTGCAGGGAGTTAAATCTCAGATTGTTTACATCCACATGGACTATTTTGCATCCACATGGACTATAACTGAGTTATACTGCTTCTTATGGTCAAATGACCTGAGGCGTGAGTAATCTGGCAAATCGTGGCCCCTAATAAACAACTGAGCACAGCTTTCTCCTTACTCAGCCTGAGTGGGATGCTTTTTGGTTATACTACATAATTTTCTTAACTCCACCACCCACGCATTTGCATATGTTCTGTCTGATGACTGCCCTACCTGAACCATGTCCCATTTCTTCTCCGGACAGGGAGAGAGCTGTACAGGTCATTTCTTTTCCTGACTTGGATGAGACAAGAGATCTGTTCAGCCAATTTCACCTGTAGAGGTTAGCATCAGCTATAAGAAAGCGGACATTTTGGCAATCGTGAGGGCTGAAGGCTCCTGTATTTGCTGCTGTTTTGTTCTATGTAGGTTCCACCCATGTTTCTGCATGTGTTCATGCCTTCTGGCTTATGTGCAGAATGTGGTCATATTAATGCAGTAGCTAATGCTTGTATTCCTTTACGTTCCTATAGGAGACAGAAGTGCAGCAGGTCAGACTGCCTCCTATTTCAGGATGGGCAAGGTGGAGTGGGCCACTCACTTCTATACCCACTGCAGATCTTTCAACACCTGAGCAGCAAAATCAAACTCAAGTCATCTGGGATGTGTTTAGGGCTTTATTCCTGTGCTACACATTTTGTTAGGTCTACATTGTAAGCAGGATAATCTAATTGTGCACTACCTTTGTGCAGTTTATTGGTTCTTCATGTAATATGAAAACCTTTATCCCCCTCTAGTTGAGGGCCATGCTTAACACAGCTGGTTCTGAGCAATCTTTCCTATTCTTTTTATGAATAATTTTTTATTGTATTTTTATTTTATATTTGTTTACCAGTGTAGTACACTGATCAGTATTGATAGTTGCAGGCTCAGCCTAGATCAGGTAATGATGGATTCATGAAAATCCTTTTTAATTAAAAGGAATTAGTGCAGAGGAAATTCTTCATTCATTGTTAAAAAGTATTTTTCCTCCCTATAGAGAGAGAGAAGGACCACAATACATCCCGTCCTAGCAGCCCACGTCCACAGAAGGCCTCTCCCAATGGTTCAAGCATCAGCGGAGGAAACAGCAGGAATAGCAGCCTGTCAAGCACTGATGGTAGCTGCAAAGCAGTTGGAGAGATGGTATTTGTGTATGAAAATGCAAAAGATGGAGCACGGAATGTTAGACCAGCAGAACGAGTAACACTTATCGTGGATAATACAAGATTTGTTGTTGATCCATCTATTTTCACTGCACAGCCAAACACAATGTTAGGAAGGTATGTGTTTTACTTTTATGCTGGAGATCAAGTATTACATTTGGTAATAGAAAAGGACATTGGCCTGAAGGTATTGCACTCTGTTAACATCATCTTAAGTTTGAAAGTTAAACATAACTAAGGGATTTGTAGATAGTGTTGTCTTATCCAGCTGGTCTCCACCTGTGGGCTGTTGGATCTGACTCTGGTTCGAAACTGACCATACTCCAAATATTGAGACCCAGAGCTCCATCTCTTTTACCCATAAACCCCTACTGCAGCACCCTCTCCTCAGATAGTGCTTGCCACCATTGTGCTATGATTGTGAACAAGAGCTCCACAAATGTGTACTCCTTTTCAGGAAGAGTTTTTGTGATCGGTATATATAGGTACTTGTAGAGGACAATGTTTAGACACATACACATAGACACACACAAACACGTGCGTGTGTGTATACATATATATATATATATATATATATATATATATATATATATATATAAAATGGGTTTAAGAAGATTGAAAGTTCGAAAGACTGAAAATTAAAATGTCTAAAGCTCAAAATATTTTTAATTCAGGGGCAAGCCCCCCACACCCCCTGCTAATTATATATACCAACTCCAAGATCGTACAACACCTGGGGAAAGGGCAAATTCCATTTTCAATATTTTGAGTTTTACATGTTTTAATTTTTCAGTCTTTTGAGCTTTCGATCTTCTTAAGGGGATTGAGAGGGGTGTGGGTGTGTGTCTGTGTATGTGTACAGATCCCTATCAGATGATAAAAACTTCATTTGACTGAAACTGAATCCCATTAGACTGAAATTTCAAAATACTGAAAAATCACTTAACTGAACCCAATAATACTGAAGTCTTACAATGCTAAATTTCAACATACTGAATTGTAAAGTGGACGATATAAAACCAGAATAGGTGGGGAGCTGTGCCCCCCACATCCCCCAGCTATCTATACTAACTCCAGGATCACACTACAGTTGGGAGCGTAGCCCCACCCCACCCCCACCCACCTATTCTGGTTTTATATCTTCCACGTTTGCAGTTCATTATGTTGAAATTTAGCATTGTAAGATTTCAGTGTTATGGGTTTCAGTCAAGTGATTTTTCAGTATTTTAAAATTTCAGTTTTATGGTCTCAGTCAAATGACTTTCAGTCATATGCAGTCCCTGTCATCTGATAGGGATCCATACACACACTCACATACATACACACTTGTATGGTTCTACTTCACATGACTGACAACTCAAAATACTGAATTGCATTTGATTTAGACTACAATACCCAGTTTTCAAAATACTGAAAACTCGTTTGACTGAATCTCATACTGAAAGCTTACAAAACTGAATTTCAAAATACTAAATTTTAAACCATAGACGTGATGTGAGTTTTCCTTCACCTGTGTCTTGTTTGTGACAAACAAAAGTACTGTATCTCAAATTCCTGACTGTCAAAATACTGATAGTACCATAGAAAGTAGTGTTGTAGTGTTTTGAAATATGGATATATCTCTTCAGATACTTCCCATAAAAATGTAAAGTAATATGGTGGACATTTCATGTGCTCCAGGCAGTAGTGGCAGTGTGTACAGTACTGCTGTAAGGTAAGTAAAGTATATATGCCCATTTCCCCACTGTAGTGTGATATATATATATATATATATATATATATATATATATATATATATATATATATACACATACACATGTACGTATATGTGTATGTATGTGTGTGTGTGTGTATATATATATATATATATATATATATATATATATATATATACACACATACATACATACATGTGTGTGTGTGTGTATATGTATGTTTATATATATATATATATATATATATATATATATATATATATATATGTATATATATATATATATATATATATATACACATACATACACGTATACATATATATTTTATATATATATATATATATATATGTGTGTGTGTGTGCATGTGTGTATATGTATATATATATATGCATATATATATATATATATATATGTATATATATATATATATATATATCTATATATATATATATATATATATATATATATATATATATATATATACACACACACACACACACACACACACACACACACACACACACACACACATAATATATATTTGGGGGACTGTTTGGGGATGTTCTTCGTGTTTCACTGTTGCAGTCATTACATTTAGGTAATCTGCTGGCAGGTTGCCCTCAGTTGACCTGATTAAAAAAGTCTTGGGACCTGCGTCGGTTGCTGTCCCTTCTTTCATGACATCAGGTCGTCAGGGGTATAAAACATGCAGCCGATGCCATTACATCAGTCTTTCTTGCCGTGCGGTGCCCGAAGCAGAAGCAGTTCGCAAGTGCCGGTCGGCCGACTCCTGAAATTTTCGTTTTCGAGTTTCAGAACTGAAGTCTTCAACTATTAAAAGCTAAGTACCCCGTTGGGGAAACTTTCTCTTGCTCCTTACCGATGTCAATAAAAGTTAATAATTGCTTTACTTGTAGGAAGCAAATACCTCCTAAGGATTTTCATTTGTACTGTATTCCTTGCCTAGGCCCTGACCTTGCTGTCTATTTTATGCTAAATTTAATCAAAACACTACTAAACGTTGGTATACGTTTGCCTCTGAATATTTTGGCTCACGCTTTAATTATCCAGAAATGTTGTCAGTTAGCAATCCGACTACCGGAATACCTAAAAATGCAAAGAAAAAGACAGACAGGCCGTCGAGGTCCAAAACTGACGACGATGCTTCTCCTAAGCCAGTTGCCAGTTCGCCGGTACCCAGTGAGGCGCTTTCGCAGCCCCTGATACCCGCTACTTCTGATTTGTAGGCCTCTACTGAGATCCATTCGGAGTTCAGTATGCCGCGAGATGCTTCAATTATGGAAACGCGGATGTCTCTACCTTAGATGGGTCCGGAGCCACTGTGCAGGCACCGGCTTTTGAGGGTATTTTCAGGCCTACAGATTTATATATTAGACCAATGCCATCTTCAAAACTAAGGCCAAAATCTAAATCTATGTTTAAAAAACTGATGCCTGGGCCACATGTGCAGACCCCTATGCCTAAAAAAGAAATGATCAAAATGGCTGAAGATTTAATTACTCTGATCAGGGGTAGCCAAAATCCCCCCTTCTAAGAGGCCTAGGCAAGACATTGATTATGAATCTTCTGAACAGGATTCTATTTCTTCTGACTCTTCTAATGAATAGGATTTGTCTTTACCTACTTATGAGGACTCTGATGTAGAAGATTCCATTCCTTCTGCCTCTCTCCCTGAGGATTTTTCTTTTGGGGAAACTTTACATACCTTAAGGGGACATTTCCACTGGGAAAGTCAGAATTTCTCTGAATCTAAAAAGAGACTCAGGGATTTTCTTCTTCTTCCTCAGCATAGGCCTTTGGCTATACCTCCTGTTCTAGACATTGTTGTTGATGTTTTTTTCAGAATCTAGTATGGCTCCTGATTCTCTGCCTCCGGCTCCTTGTAAGCCAGACAGATACTACAAGGTTCCTGACTCCCACATATTCCTTTTCAAAAATCCTATTGCAGATCCTGAAACCATTTCTCAGGGTCCCAAGGGCATGAAGGCCTCTACTGCTAAAAATCCTATCCCTTCTGATAGAGATTCCAGGGCGCTGGATAGATGGGTTAAGAAGGTTTACACTTCTGCAACCTTGGCAATCGGGGATTTAAACTGTCAATTTCATATGCCTAAATATCAGCAGCGTATCATGGGACTGCTTAAACAGAAAGGGATGCTAATTTCTGACTGTGTGGAAAATAAAGATTTACAGGATTTATTGCATTCAGCTGAACAAGTTGGAAAACATACTTTGCAATGTGGTTTTGATTCTTTGGAGGACTCTTGCAGGGCTGCTGTAACTGGGTGTGTGCTATGAAGGCATGCTTGGCTCAAAGAGCAAACTCTGCCTGATCATGTTAAAGCAAAATTGTTGGATGCTCCTTTGCAACAGGACCGTCTCTTTGGTAGTAAGGCTGAAGAAGTTTAAAAAAAGATGGGAAGATAAAGCTAAATCTATGCAAACTGTGAACGATTTCTTACAAGTGCAACCTCCAAGATTTAGTAGGCACTGGCCTACTAAGAACTGGTCCTTTCCAGTCCCTTTGAGAGCAACTCAAGTCAAACCCAGACATTCCAAAGGTTTCAGTCACAAGGGATTTTTAGAACAAAAGAATGGGGTGCCTCCTCCTCCAAATATGGAAACAACAAGGCACCTTCTGACTTCCCTTTACACTTAACCAAGCACTTACCTTTTATCCGCCCCTTTGGGGGGAAAACTGGCACTTCATGCAAGAAACTGACAACTTATAACCCAGGACAAATGGGTTTTAAATATAGTATCCCAGAGATATAGATTTCATCTCCACATGTTGCCAATCCCAAACGAATGGTCAGACCTGCTCCCAAATCAGTGGGCAGAGGCCCAGAAACAAGTACTGTCCCTCATGAACATGAGGACTATTCAACCAGTACCAGAAGAGGAAAAGGGACAAGGTTTCTATTCAAGACTTTTCCTGGAACCCAGAAAAGACAAATCATGGCATCCAATTCTGGACTTATCTACTCTAAACACATTTCTGGACATTCCAAAATTCAGTATGCTGACTCTTCAACAGTTACTTCCTATGCTAGGCAAAGATGCCTGGTTGGTAACTCTAAACTTAAAAGAGGCTTACCTGCATATCCCAATCAGGGAATCTTGCAGAAGATTCCTCCGCTTGAAAGCAGGCTATTTGCATTACCAGTTCTCTGCACTGCCCTTTGGCTTATCTACTGCGCCCAGGGTCTTTACAAAGTGCCTGGCTCCAGTAATTGCATTTTGAAGACAAACAAATGTTCAAATATATCCATACTTGGACGATTGTCTAATTCAGGCAAAAAACGGGGACATTCTTCTAAAACATCTGGCGTTTGTAAAAAGGGTTCTACCTTGTCTAGGGTACACCATAAACGAAAAGAAATCACAACTGGTACCCTCTCAAAAAATTACATTCCTGGGTGCAAGCATGAATACAACTGCCCAGATGGCTTACCTTACACCAGAAAAGCAAATTCATTTGGTTACTTACTTCAAACAGGTGGCCACAAAAACCCTGCTATCTGAAAGACAAATTCTGCAAGCCTTGGAGTTCATGGCCTGCATTTTTCTAATTCCATATGCAAGACTGCATATAAGGAAACTTCAGTGGTACATAGTTTATGGAGTCAGCATTGTCACAGCTTGGAAACGATGATTTCTATCATACCTTGCCTGCAACTAGAGTTCCTGTGGTGGGTAGAGGCTTGCCACCAAAACAATTGACTGCCATTCACTCTACCCCCTGCCGCCCAGACCCTAACTACAGACACATCAGACTATGCTTGGGGGGCTCCTCTGGCAGGGAAGTGCATTCAGGGCAAATGGAGCCCAAATCAAATGCACCTTCATATCAATCAAAAACAGATGCTAGCTGTACAGAATGCACTGACAGCCTTCAAGGATTACCTTCATCCAGGACAATTAATGATAAAGACAGACAACACCACAGTTATGTGGTACATAAACAAGCAGGGGGGGTACACACTCCTACCCCCTTTGCAGACCAGCCAGGCAAAAAGATCTATGTCTGGACTCCCCCATTTTCGTGTCAACATGTTGAAAATCCGTGGTTCCAGTTTCCATTCACGTGGGTCCATAAGATTTCTGATTAGTTTGCCTGCCAGAGTATTCAGCTTTCCTGGCAGGAATTGAGCTTGTAGCTGTATTTGATAGGTCAAGGCCGTGTTCCACAATCAGAAATCTTATGGACCCACACGAATGGAAACTGGAACCACGGATTTTCAACATGTTGACACGAAAATGGGGGAGTCCAGACATAGATCTTTTTGCCTCACCCCAGAACTATCAGTTGGGCAAATTCTGCACAAGAACTCATTACAAAAGAGTCTGGAAAGTGGATGCTCTGTCATTCATCTGGAAAAAACTTTGTCTATGCTTTTCCCCCTCTGCCTCTGCTCTCCAAAGTTCTACTAAAAATCAAACAGGACAAACCAAAAATTATTTTGATTGCTCCAGACTGGCCTCGCCAACACTGGTACCCACTCCTGCGCAATGTGTCACACCTTCCACTGTGGCACGTGCCTCAGACAACTTACTTACTGTCTCAGCAGGACAACCAAATTCTGCACACTCAGCTCCAAACTTTGAATCTTGCAGCATGGCTAATCACCTAAATTCACCCTTAGTATCCCTCAGCAAACCTGTGATGGATGTCATTTTGGAGGCAAGAAGGCCTAGAACTAGAAAATCTTATGCTGACAAATGGAAAAGATTCAGTGCCTGGAGTCAACCACAAGGGATAAGCACAGCAGTGCCCAATATTCCTCAGATTTTACAATACTTATCTGAGATGCTTCACAAGGGCCTGTCCTTTTCTTCCATACAAATCCATGCCTCAGCCATTTCAGCTCATTACAACACAGGACCTCCCCTCTTCTCTCATCCTCTGCTAAAACAGTATCTCAGAGGCGCCAAAAACTTGAGACCACCCAGGAGAGCTCCAACCCCTGCCTGGGACCTCAATTTTGTATTGGAAAAACTCACTCTCCCTCCTTTCGAGCCAGCTGCTACTGCAGACTTAAAATTTCTCTCCTAGAAAACAGCTTTCCTTTTAGCAGTAACTTCATCTAGGAGGATTTCCGAATTACAGGCTCTTATGGCAGTGGAGCCTTTCATTATTTTTCATGCGGACAGGGTGTCTCTTAGGACCAATCCATCCTTCATGTCTAAGGTGGTATCCAGTGTGGCTCTTGATCAGACCATTCATTTGCCAACTTTCTTTCCCAATCCCCAGAACAAGGGGGAACGGATTCTGCATTCATTGGATGTACACAGACAACTTAGATTTTTACTTAAACAGGACAAAATCTCTAAGAAAACCTGAACAACTACTGGTGGCATTTGCTGCAGGGGCAGAGGGAAAGGCTATTTCAAAGCAGACCATTTCCAAATGGATAAGCCATTGTATTTGTTTCTGCTATATGCACCATGGTAAAACTATCCCCCAGGGGATCAGATCTCATTCCACCAGGGCTGCATCTACTTCTACAGCCTTTCTCAGAGGTGTTCCTACCAGAGACATTCTAGAAGCTACCTGGAGCTCAGTTCATACGTTCACCAAACATTACCATTTACCTTTCTTCTCTAAATCCAGATCTGGATTTGCCACTGCTGTCCTGCAGGGCCTTATAGCTGGACCTAATGCTGTATAAATTTATCCTCCCAACCATAGCTTTGGGAATTTACCCAAATGTAATGACTGCAACAGTGAAACACAAAGAACATAGTACAGTTGTGTGCACTTACCATAAATGTAGATGTTCAAGTCTATTCACTGTTGCAGTCCTGGTTACCCTCCCTCCAACCCCCTGTTTTTCTCTTACTATACCTCTACTTTCCTTTACTATGCTTAAAAGCCTTTTTGGTGTATTTGCTTTTGTTTGGAGGTATATATTTTTGTCTGTTTAATTACTTAAATATTTGGCTCCTCATTTGGGGGGGCACCTGACATCTGGGGCAATAAAAACTGATGTAATGGTGTCAGCTGTATGTTTTATACCTCTGACGACCTGACATCATGGAAGAAGGGACAGCAACTGACGCAGGATCCAAGACTTTGTTAATCAGGCCAACTGAGGGCAACCTGCCAGCAGATTACCCAAATGTAATGACTGCAACAGTGAATACACTCTAACATCTACATTTATGGTAAGTGTACACAACTGTACTTTTCAGCCCCCACAATGGGTTTGGTTTTATATCGTCTGGTTTCAGTTAAGACGGTAAGTAGTTTTTAAGTTTTGGTAAGAGTCGTGTGTGTGTTGCAAGTTTGCATGTCTATGGCTTAAAAGTTAGTATTTTGAAATTCAGCATTGTAGGATTTCAGTATAATGAAACTCGGTCAAATGAGTTTTCAACATTTTGAAAATTAGGTATTGTGATCTCAGTCAAATGAAATTCAGTATTTTGAGTTTTCAGTCGTGAAGTAGATCCATATATATAAATGTGTATACGTAACATATCTATATACGTGTGTGTGTGTGTGTGTGTGTGTATATATATATATATATATATATATATATATATATATATATATATATGTACCTACATATGTGTGTGTATATTATATATATATATTTTATCTTAGTGTTAGGATTGTTGAACATTAGCGATAGGTGGTTGTTGTTTGTCTTTCAGCTTTTTCCCAGTAAGTGGTCGCCACAGCAGAACTCCAGTCCACTAATGATTGGCAGTAGATTTTTACGAAATGCCGAGGTGCCAGCTTGATGCCCAACCTTCAACGAAGGCATGCCCATTTACGCATGCATGTCTTTCGAACGCTACCCAACCGCGGGGAGGACATGCAGACTCCACACAGAAGGCACTCCCAAGCCATGCTGAGAATCGAAAGGGAGAACCTCTTGCTGTGAGGTAACAACGCTACCTCCGTACCACTGTGGTATTCTATGTTGTTACATTGCTAAATTTCTAAGTATGTGGTGTTTTTGGCATTCCTGCTTTTGTACCTTCTCCCTTTAAGTTCATAATTAAATTGTTGCTGTGATAAGTCTTGTTCTTAATCTTTAATACTTTGGTTATATGTTAGCAGATGTTCATCGTGTTACACTGCTGCAGTCATTACACTTTGGTTATCCTGCCGTCAGGCGGTTGCCTAGTCGGCCTGAGTTCCAAAGTCTTGGTCTGGCGTCGGTTGCTGTCATCTCCTCCCCGACGTCAGTGTGACTGGTATATAAGATGCAGCCAACGCCATTTTCTTCAGTCTTTCTTGCCGCGCGGTCCCTGAAGCAAAAGCAGTTCGCAAGTGCCAGTCGGCCGACTCCTGAGATTTTCATTCCGAATCCAGAACCGAAGTCTACTACAAAGCTAAGTACCCCGTTGGGGAAACTTTTTCTTGCCTCAGACCGATGTCAGTAAAAGTTAATAACTGTATTTCTTGTGGAAAGCAAATACCTCATAAGGATTTCCATTCCTATTGCATCCCATGCCTAGGCCCAGACCACGACATCACTGGTTGTTGGTTTTGTGCTAGGTTTAACAAGCGCACTATTAAACGTCGGTTTGATTTTGCCCAATGTTATTTTGGCAGACAATTCAATTACACCATGCCGTTGGAACTTCCGACGACCGGAATACATAAAAAGCACAAAGACAAGGACAGGCATCCGAGGCCCAAAACTGACGACGAGGCCTCTTCTAGGCCGGTCGCCGGTTCTCCGGTTTTCAGCGAGGCGCCTTCGCAGCCCCTGACGACCGCTTCTGCAGAACCACAGACTGCCTCCGACTCCCATGTGGAGCTGGCTGGGCCTTCGGACGCTCAAGTTTTTCAGCCTACCGAATCTAACCCTTCAGAGGGAACCAAAGTAGCTGAGCAATCCACAGCATCAGAGGGTGTTTTCAGACCTACTCAGTTAAGCATTAAACCCTCTGCTAAGTCTAAGCCTCCCTTAAAAACAAAGAAACAAATTCAGCATTCTCCAGGACAGGCCTCCATGCCTAATAAACAAATGCTCAAAATAGCCGAAGACCTAATCACCCTGATCAGGGGGTCCCACCCCCTCCACCTGATAAAAGGCCCAGACAGGATGCAGACTATGAATCCTCCGACCAGGTGTCCATTTCCCCAGATTCATCCTCAGACCTAGGATATTCTTTACCCCCTTGTGAGGATTCTGATGCTGAGGAATCAATTCCATCAGCCTCTCCGCCTGAGGACTACTCCTTTGGGCAAACCTTACATACCATGAGGGAGCATTTCCATTGGGAAGGTCAGGATTACTCAGAATCCAAGAAAAGGCTCAGACTTCCTTTTATTACCTCAACACAGACCCCTTGCTATTCCGCCAGTGTTAGATATTGTGGATGATGTGCATACTGAATCCAGCTTAAATCCTGACTCCTTATCTCCAGCCCCAGTTAAACCTTATAGATATTACAGAGTCCCTGACTCACACAAATTTCTCTATAAAAGTCCTGTTGCTGACCCTGAAACTATTTCTCAGGGACCCAAAGGGATTAAGGCCTCATCAGCAAAAAACCCAGTTCCCTCTGACAGAGATTCCAGAGCATTAGACAGATGGGGAAAGAAAGTTATACACATCTGCAACTTTAGCAATGAGAGCCTTAAATTGCCAGTTTCACATGCTAAAATATCAGCAATTTTTGATGTCTCAGTTGAAACAAAAAATGCTTCCAGATTCAGATACTCCTAATTTTAAAGAAATGCAGGATTTATTGCATGCAGCTGAGCAAGTGGGAAAACATACTTTGCAATGTGGTTTTGATTCTTTAGAGCAGCAGTCACAGGCTCAGTCATTAGAAGACATGCTTGATTAAAAGAACATACCTTACCAGATCATGTTAAAGCATAATTATTGGATGCACCTTTGCAGCAGGATGTGTTATTTGGAGTTAAGGCAGAAGAGGTATTAAAGAAGATGGAGGATAAGGCAAAATCTATGCAAACGGTGAAGGATTTCTTACAGGTTCAGTCTCCTCAATTTAGCAGAAATTGGCCAGCAAAGAATTGGTCCTTTCCAGTTACAGACAGACCTCAAAGGGGCAGATACAGACGTACAAGAGGTAGAGGTCAACCACAAGGTCCTTACAGGCCTCGACAATGGTGTGCACCAGGCCAGAAAGAAGGGGAAGACAGGCCCCAACCATACAAAAAACAGCCTCAGTGACTTCCCACTGCAGCTGCCAAACAGCTCTCTCGGCCAGCCCCCTTAGGAGGAAAACTGGCACTTTTCTATCACAATTGGCATTGGCTCACCAAAGACAAATGGGTTCTCAACATTGTATCTCAAGGTTACAGGTTCCACTTTCACACTCTGCCAAGGTTAAAAGGAATGTCAAATCTGCCACCAAATCAATGGGCAGAGGCTCAAAAACAAATTACAGCACTCATGGACATGAGAGCTATTCAAAAGGTACCACCACAGGAGCAAGGACAAGGATTTTACTCAAGACTCTTTCTGGTTCCCAGAAAGGACAAAGCCTGGAGGCCCATTCTGGATCTTTCTTCTCTAAACACTTACCTGGATGTTCCAAAATTCAAAATGTTGACACTACAGCAGCTTCTTCCCATGCTGGGCAAGAAAGCTTGGCTCGTGCCCTTGGACCTCAAGGAGGCATACCTGCATGTCCCTATCAGACAAAACTGCAGAAGATACCTCAGATTCGTAGCTGGTTCAATGCATTATCAATTCTCTGCACTGCCCTTTGGCTTAACTACTGCGCCCAGGGTCTTCACAAAGTGCCTGGCACCAGTAATTGCATTTTGCAGACAGAAAGGAATTCAAATTTATCTGTACCTGGATGACTGTCTGATTCAAGCAGAGAGCAAGGACATTCTTCTACAGCATCTGGCGTTCATAAAAAAGTTATTAAGTTGCGTGGGGTACACAGTAAACGAAAAGAAATCAAAACTAGTGCCCTCACAAGAGATAATATTCCTGGGTGCCAGCTTGAACACAACGGCCCAGATGGCTTATCTCACGACAGACAAGCAAGGACAGCTGACTCAATACTTTCAATTGATGGCAACAAAGACTCCACTCCCTGCAAGAAAAATTCTGCAGGCCTTGGGTTACATGGCATCTTGCATACTACTAATTCCATATGCCAGACTGCATACGAGGAAACTACAGTGGTAGCTAAAGAGTGTATGGTCTCAACACTGTCAAAGTTTGGAAACAGTTATACCAATAATTCTGCAACAGGAGTTTCGATGGTGGGCTCAAGCTTGTCACCTCAACAAGGGACAGCCTTTTATTCAACCCACAGCCAGGCAAACACTGACAACAGATGCATCGGATTACGCCTGGGGAGCACACATGGCAGGAAAATGTATTCAGGGCAAGTGGCCTGCAGAACAAAGGCATCTTCACATCAATCAAAAAGAGATGCTAGCTGTACAAAATGCCCTTATAGCTTTCAAGGACCTGCTGCATCCAGGACAACTATTACTGAAGACAGACAACACCACATTTATGTGGTACATAAACAAGCAAGGGGGCGCACATTCCTACCCCCTCTGCAGACAAGCCATGACCTTGTGGAACACAGCTCTAGACTACCAAGTTCATCTGCAAGCACAATTCCTGCCAGGAGATAAAAACACACTGGCAGATGATAAGCAGAAGCATCATGGATCCCCACGAATTGGAATTGAATCCACAAATATTCAGAATGATAACACAAAAATGGTGGAGCCCGGACATAGATCTGTTTGCATCCCCAATGAACTGCCAGCTACAGAAATTCTGCACAAGGAGTTACCATCCACAAGCATGGAAAGTGGATGCCCTCTTTCAGCTGGAAAAACCTGCAAGTATACGCTTTCCCACCTCTACCTCTCCTTCCAAATGTACTCATAAAAGCCAGGCAAGAAGAGCCAAAGATGATCCTGATTGCTCCAGACTGGCCACGCCAGCACTGGTACCCAATCTTAAAGAACTTAGCACAAGAACCACCCTGGATTTTGCCTCAAATCCCTCATTTGCTGACTCAGCACAACAATCAGATATTTCACAGCGAGCTAAAGACCTTAAACCTAGCTGCATGGAAAATTCCTTAGTCAAGCAAGCAGTGCCTCTCCAAAGCTGTTATGGATGTCATTCTGGAGGCCAGAAGGCCTAGTACCAGGAAAGCCTATTCGGGTAAATGGAAGAGATTCTGTGCCTGGAACCAGGCTCACAGCCTTGACCCTCTTATCCCAAACATTCCTCAGATTCTACAATATTTAACTGAGATGCTGGACAAGGGCCTATCCTTTTCATCCATCAAGATCCACGCCTCTGCCATTTCTGCTCATTACAACACGGATCCACCGATTTTCTCTAATCCTTTGCTCAAACAGTACCTCACAGGGGCTAAAAACATAAGACCGCCCCGTACAGCACGTACTCCAACTTGGGACCTCAACTTTGTTTTGGAAAATAACTTTACCTCCTTTTGAGCCAGCTGCTAACACAGCAGAATTAAAATGTATCTCTTGGAAAACTGCTCTGCTACTGGCAATAACATCAAAACGAAGAGTTTCAGAATTACAGGCACTAATGGCAGTGGAACCTTTCCTCATTTTCCACCAGGACAGGGTGTCTTTAAGAACTAACCCTGCGTTTATTCCAAAGGTGGTATCAAGTGTGGCTCTAAACCAAACAATTCACTTGCCAACTTTTTATCCAAAGCCACAGAATAAAGGGGAGAGACTACTGCATTCATTGGACATTCACAGGCAGTTACGCTTCTACTTGGACAAAACCAAAGCTTTCAGAAAATCTGAGCAATTATTGCTAGCATGTGCTGCAGGAGCACATGGAAAAGCCATTTCAAAACAGACTATTTCTAAATGGATAGGACATTGTATACGTTTCTGCTATACACACCATGGGAAACCTGTACCTAGCAGCATTAGATCTCACTCCACCAGGGCAACAGCCACTTCAACTGCCTGCCTCAGTGGAGTACCTACCAAGGATATTTTGGAAGCAGCAACATGGAGTTCTGTGCATACCTTCGCCAAGCATGATCATTTGCCTTTATACTCCAAATCCAGAGCTTGCCACTGCTGTCCTGCAGGCCCTTATAGCCACCCCTAATGCCTTATAGAACCAGCCACCCTACCTCAGCTTTGGGATTCCACCCAAGTGTAATGACTGCATTAGTGTAACACGATGAACATAGCACAGTTTTGTACCTACCATAAATGTAGATGTTCGAGTGTAGACACTGTTGCAGTCCAGGTTACCCTCCCTCCTTCCCCTCTTACTTGCTTTGAAGTACCTATGTCTTCTACCCTTTACTACCTATGGGGAGTATTTGCTGGTAAATGAAAATTGCTGTTTGCTTTTCTTTACTAGCAATTTGAATTGCCTACCTATTTGGGGGCACCTGACAATTTGGGGCAAGAAAAACTGAAGAAAATGGCATCGGCTGCGTCTTGTATACCCCTGCCGCACTGACGTCAGGGAGGAGGTGACAGCAACCCGACGCCGGACCAAGACTTTGGAACTCTGGCGGACTGGGGAACCGCCTGACGGCAGGATAACCCAAGTGTAATGACTGCAGCAGTGTCTACACTCGAACATCTACATTTATGGTAGGTACAAAACTGTACTTTATGGTTGTTTTTTGTGTGTTTTTCTGCATAGAGAGTAGGTCGGTTAGACTTTGTCTCCTTTGTTAATGGACATTTTTTCTTTTGAATATGGATAGTGCTAAGGTTTCAGGGTTTAAGAAATGTGTGCAGTCTGGGCATAAACTGCCACTGCAAATTGCCAGTGACAGATATGTGTATTGCTTGGGTTCTGCCCATTTGTTGATTTATATTCATGTGTGCACCACTTTTGGCGCTCACACCCCTTATAAAAGGTGGGCTAGGCTTGATAAAGGGCCTTTTTAAATCTTCCACTGCTACTTTTCCTTTCCTTCCCTTAACAAGAAGACAGATAACAAAATGAGGACAGGTCCAAGGACAAAGAGGCTAAGTCCTGTGGGAAAGAGCATGAAGATTGCCAACTGTTGTCTTTATCTGCAGGTACACTGCCCGTCAGCCCCAGTCCAGACCCCTCAGGTCCTTTGGTATCGACACTGCAATGATCTCCAATACTGCAAGTATTACAATCTTTTGACTGCATGACCCTCAAGTCCCTTTCTGGCCAAGGACTGCACTACTTTCATGGGTAGTCTGTAGTCTCCCTTCTGCCCTGTTACTTCTGCAGAGTTTTTTTTCATAGTCTTCCTCCCAACAACCACCAAGAGGTCAGTCAAGACACCTTCCATGGCCTTTTTATTTAGGCCTGCCAGGTCTGTTGAAAGCCTTGAGCCTTTGGATCTAAAATCACTGATGTGATCCTTCCTGCAGGCTCAGATCCAGCTATGTTTCATCCCTGCTTCCTCAGCCCTGAAGTCTAAGGCTGCGGTTCCCAGTTTAGTTTCTTCCCTAGTCCCCTCTGTTCCAGGGTTGTCAGGTCTGACTGTACTGCCCTCAATCCTTGGCTTTCTCAACTTTGGCATTGTTGGGCCCAGGGGTGCCTCTGAGCTGTACTTTTGGGGATCAATACCCTGTTGGGTTGGGGTCAGCTTTCCAGAACTTGGAATTGTAACTAATGTTGGGTACTTAAGTTCTTGACATATTGGCTTCTTTCTGTGTCAGAGCTGCTTGTCCTCTTTGTCTACTGGTTTCTCTCTCTGACCTGTGGATCCAGAGAGCACTGGGTCTTGCTGTCTGCTTTTATATTGACCTTTGACATTGTGGTTAGGATACTCTCCCTTTCAGAGGTGGGATCTTTGATAGCTACTTCGGATCTGTCCAGTCTTTGCCTTCGGATTTACATCCGTTGCTTTTGGGGTGGCCTATGCCTTTGATTCACCAGCTTCCACTGCATTCAGATCCCTCCCACCTCCTCCATGTCTCCTCCCAGTTCCCCTCCTTTGAGGTGCAAGGCAAGTGCAAGAAGAGGCACTTGGATTCTCCAGGGAGTTCCTACCGACCCCAGTGAGGGGTAGGTCTATTCCAAATCCTTCCCACTATGCCGTCTGTTTTAGTGACTAAAGTTATTGAAACGGCATGGGGGATGGGGCCATTGTAGCTCCTTCCCCAGAGTAGTCTGTGTTTCTGAAAACCTTTGCCGTGGGTCCCCCTTCCAGATGCCCTTATAAATGTGGTGGTGTGGAGGGCTGGGGGAGAACCTAATGTGGTGGAAGAGAAAACCAGTTAAGATTCTGTTAAGAGTAGACTCCACTGGAATAAGGGTCCTGCTGTGGACTCCATTGTAATTACAGCTGGTAGTAAAAAGGACATCTCTGAGGAAGGCTCTTCCATCTGTTTTCCAAAGAGGTAGTATCAAGCCTTGGGCGGTTTGGGAAAGTGCACATACGCTTTAGCCATCTTCACTTTGCATACGTTGAATTATCTTGCCCATTTAATGAGACATCAAGTGAGACCTTGTAGCTTAAGTGTTAATCATTGACAAGATTCTGCAGCCTCTGGAGGCTCAGAAGACTGTAGTTGTCCACTATGCAGTCCATATCCAATGCCTCCATGAGGCTGTTGTCCAGTGCAACTGATGGGACATACCACACTGCAGGCATTGGCATTGCTGTATGCCGTAAAGTCTGAATGTGTTTATGCAATTTTGCAGACTGCTTTAAAGTGTCATTCATTAATCACCTTTTGATTGATGTCCTTCAAGGATGCATCTGCAGTCCTAACAAATGGGTTGTCCTGCCTCAGGCAGCCCTTCGGTCGGCCGGATTCCAAAGTCTGGGTCTGGCCTCGGCTGATGTCGCACTTCACCCGACGTCATAGCTGCAGTTAACCGGGTATAAAAGCATCAGCCGACGCCATTTTCCTCAGTCTTTCTTGCCGCGTGGCGCCCGAAGCAGAAGCTGTTCGCAAGTGCCGGTCGGTCAGAACCAGAGATTGCTACTACCGAAGACTTCTAAAAAGCTAAGTATCCCGTTGGGGACTCTTTCTTGCCTCAGCCAATGTCAGAAAAAGTGAATAACTGTTTAACTTGTGGGAAACAAATACCTCATAAAGATTTCCACTCTTACTGCCTACCTTGTTTAGGCCCAGACCACGACGTAGCAGCTTGTCTAGCCTGTGCTTCCTTCAACCGACAGACACTTAGACGTCGGTCGGAGTTTGCAGAGGAGTTTTTCGGCTCCGCTTTTGCTTACAACATGCCGTCGGAGACTCCGACTTCACAATTAGCTAAAAAGCGTAAGGAAAAGGACCGACACTCGCAGTCCGCGGTTTCGACCGAAACTGCGGTTAAGTCAACAGCGAGTGTCTCGGTTTCGGCTGAAACCGAGTCCTCTGTTCTTCCTTCAGCCGAAAGCTTGCCTTCTACCGAGGCCTCATCCAGCATGGCTGAATCTGCTACTGAAATTCCACCTGCTCTTACAGGTTCTCAGGATTTATCGGATACTATCCCTTTAGATATATCTACTCCTGCACGTGGAGCTGCTAGGCCCCCTGCATCCATGTCAATTAAGGCTTTTACCAGGGCTAAAGCAGCAAAATCAACAAAGACCGTGCCTGCTAAAACCCCCTCTCACAGGCCTAGAGTTAGTACTCAAATGCTTAGTCTAGCAGAGGATCTCATTTCTTTGATCAGGGGATCCCAGCCTCACCTGACAGGGCCTCTCACCCCCCTCCAGAGAAGAGGCCTAGAGCAGAGCCCCCTGAGCCAGTTTCTACAGATTACTCCTCTGATGATTCAGAAAATTCAAACCCTCCAGAAGGCCCTTATTCTCCATATGAGGACTCTGATGCAGAAGACTCCATTCCTTCTGCCTCTCCTCCTGAGGAATTTTCTTTTGGGGAAACCTTGCATGCTATGAGGGAACAATTTCAATGGCAGGGCCAGGATTTTTCAGACTCTAGGAAAAGGCTTAGGACCTTTTTGCATTTGCCACAGCATAGGCCTTTAGCTATTCCTCCAGTACTTACAGTTGTGGATGATGCATTTAATGATGCTTGTACTGCTCCTGATTCACTTCCTCCGGCCCCTGCTAAGCCCGACAGATACTACAGGGTTCCGGACACTCATTATCACTTGTATAAGGCTCCTTTTGCAGATCCTGAAACTATTTCACAGGGCCCCAAGGCTGTAGCAGCTGCCTCTGCCAAAAACCCCCTCTCCTCTGAAAGGGAATCTAGGGCCTTAGAGAGATGGGGTAAAAAAGTTTATACTTCTGCTACTCTTTCGGCTAGGGCCTTAAACTGTCAATTCCACATGATCCAGTATCAGGAATTTATGTTAGATCAGTTAACTAAAAAACTGTCCTCGCCTGAACCTTTAGACCGACAGTCCCTTCAGGAAATGGTACATAACATTCAGCAGGTCAGTAATCATTCCTTAAAATGCGGCTATGATGCACTGGAGGCTTCCTTTAGATCAGCTATGACTGGTACAGTGATCAGAAGGCATGCATGGTTAAAAGAGCAGTCCTTACCAGACCATGTAAAGTCAAAGCTCCTAGATGCTCCCATGGATAAACACAGTTTGTTTGGCTCCCCTGCACAGCAAGTGTTGAAGAAGGTGGAAGAGAAAGCAAAATCTGTCCAGACAGTCAAGGATTTCTTACAAGTCCAGGCTCCAAGGTTTAGTAGGAACTGGCCTTCCAAGAATTGGTCCTTTCCAGACTCCACCAGAGCACAGAGAGGCAGGAATAGGCGCCCAAGAGGCAGAGGTCAATCCAGAGGTGCCTACAGGGGACGTCAGTGGCAGCCTAACAACCAGCGAAGTACTGCCACAGATCCAGCCACTACCACTTCCACAGGACAATCACAGTGACTTGGCTCTGAAACCGCCTACCAGGGAACAACTAGAAGCACCCTTAGGCGGAAAGCTAGCCTTATTTTCAGTAAACTGGCATTACATTACAGGAGACAAATGGATTTTACAGACAATAGACAAAGGTTACAGGTTTCACTTCCATACTCTACCAAGGAAGAGAGGAATGCCAAACCTACCTCCAAATCAAAAGACAAACGCTCTAGAACAAATAGACCACTTACTAAGGATGAGAGCTATAGAAAAAGTACCGTCTATGGAACAAGGGCAAGGATTTTACTCCAGACTTTTCCTGGTGCCAAGAAAGGAAAACCAATGGAGACCTTTTCTCGACCTGTCCGCTCAGAACACATATCTCATTGTTCCAAAATTCAAGATGCTGACCCTACAGCAGCTTCTTCCCATGCTGGGCAAGGAGTCTTGGCTGGTAACTCTAGATGTCAAGGAGGCATACCTGCACGTCCCCATACGACCAAATTGCAGAAGATACCTCAGATTTCTTGCAGGATCAGAGCATTATCAATTCTCAGCATTGCCTTTTGGCTTATCTACTGCGCCCAGAGTATTCACGAAATGCCTGGCGTCAGTAATTGCTCATTGCAGGCTTCTGGGAATTCAAATTTACCCTTATCTGGACGACTGCCTGTTACAAGCAGACAACAAAAACAAATTAACAAAAGGTTTGAGAAAGGTTATTCACCTACTGCAAGCCCTGGGATACACAGTCAACATAAAAAAGTCAAGGCTGATACCATCCCAAAGGATAACTTTCTTGGGTGCAGAACTGGACACATCAAACCAAATGGCATTCCTCACAGCAGAAAAGCAGAAGCACCTACCACTCTATTTCATGGCATTAACAACGCAGAACCAGCTTACAGCAAGGAAAGTCCTGCAAGCCCTGGGTTACATGGCATCCTGCATAATATTGATTCCACATGCCAGACTACATATGAGGAAGTTGCAATGGTACCTAAGGAATTTATGGTCTCAGCACAAGCACAGCCTAGAAACCCAAATTCCAGTAATTCCATGCCTGAAGCAAGAATTCCGATGGTGGGCTCAGGCCTGTCAATTGAACAAAGGACTGCCCTTCCACAGCCCTCAACCAAGCCAGACTATCACCACGGACGCCTCAGACCTCAGTTGGGGGGCACACATGCTGGACAAGTGCATACAAGGCTTATGGACTCAAGACCAGCTGAGCCTACACATAAATCAAAAAGAGATGCTGGCAGTAAAACTGGCAATTCAGACATTCAGACCGTTTCTTCAACAGGGTCAATTGCTGATAAGGACGGACAACACCACAGTTATGTGGTATATCAACAAACAGGGAGGCACACATTCATATCCTCTATGCCGGATGGCAATGGACCTCTGGAATGTGGCCCTGAGCCTCAACATTCAGCTCCAGGCAATATTTGTGCCAGGAAAAGAAAATATACTAGCAGACATGTTAAGCAGAACTACCACGGATGCCCACGAATGGATGCTGCACCCAGACATCTTCAAATCCATTACAAGGAAATGGGGACTACCAGAAATAGACTTATTCGCATCCCCACGCAACCACCAATTGAAAAAATTCTGCACAAGGACATACCACCCACTTGCTTGGAAGGTGGACTCCCTATCTTTCAGTTGGGAAAACCTGACAGCATATGCATTCCCACCTCTACCTTTGATGCACAAGGTGCTATTGAAGATCAAAGAAGATCACCCAAGGATCATCCTGATAGCTCCAGACTGGCCGAGGCAGCATTGGTACCCATTACTGAGGAGTATGTCTCGGGAACACGCTTGGCCTCTACCCCTAGTTCCTTTACTGCTAACACAGAACAACTTCAAAACCCTGCATCCAAACTTGAAAACACTGCAGCTAGCTGCTTGGAACATATTGCATAAGACAAAATAACCCAGATTTATCTCAAAGGGTTAAAGACATTATCTTGGAGGCTCGCAGACCCTCAACAAGAAAAACTTATTCAGCAAAATGGAAACGATATCTCATTTGGAGTGCAGCAAAAGGAGAAGCTGTATCACTGGTAAACATAGCTAACATCCTGGAATACTTAGAGCTTTTCCACAATGGCCTGTCCTACTCTTCCATTAAGATTCATGCGTCAGCTATTTCAGCAGAATACAACATGGATCCTCCAGTCTTCTCTCATCCTCTACTCAGGCAGTTTCTGAGAGGAACTAAAAATGTAAAGCCACCAAGGAAGCCACCATTGCCTACATGGGACTTGAACTTTGTGCTAGAAAAGTTGACACTCCCCCCTTTTGAACCAGCAGCAACAGCAGAATTACAGTACTTATCACGGAAAACTGCTTTCCTGCTTGCAATCACTTCAGCAAGAAGGGTTTCTGAATTACAGGCATTAATGGCAGTACAGCCCTTCCTTATCTTCCATCAGGATAGAGTGTCCATGAGAACTAATCCTACTTTTATGCCAAAGGTGGTCTCCAGGGTATCATTAAACCAAGCAATCCACCTACCTACATTCTTCACCAACCCACAGAACAGGGGGGAAAGACTACTACATACCTTGGATGTGCATAGGCAATTGCGCTACTACCTGGACAGAACCAAGAACTATAGAAAAACTGACCAGCTTCTGGTAGCATATGCAACAGGAATGGAAGGAAAAGCAATTTCAAAACGGACAATCTCAAAATGGATAGGAAATTGCATTAGATTTTGTTACTCTTATCATGGAAAGACAACTCCAGAAAACATCAGACCTCACTCCACAAGGGCTACAGCCACTACTACAGCTTTTTTACGAGGAGTGGCTACCAAAGACATTTTAGAGGCTGCTACTTGGAGCTCCGTGCATACATTTGCCAAGCATTACAATCTACCCTTATACTCCAGATCCCGAGCAGGTTTTGCCACTGCTGTTTTGCAAGGGATCTTAACTACACCATAATCTTCTTAGTACCTCCTCCCCCAGTTTGGCTATGGTATTCTACCCATTTGTTAGGACTGCAGATGCATCCTTGAAGGACATAGTACAGTTTTGTACCTACCATAAATGTAGATGTCCGAGAGGTATGCATCTGCAGTCAGGATTACCCACCCTCCTTCCCCTCTGTGGTACTCCTAGGGTATTTGCCCATCTCTTAGCTAGCTGGGGGAATCTATTATGGTGTATTTGTTTGTATATACATGTTTATTTCTATTTGCTCTCTATTGTTTGGAAACATTTACATTTATCCAAATTTAGCCTTCCTAGAGGGCACCTGGCATCTGGGGCAAGAAACACTGAGGAAAATGGCGTCGGCTGATGCCTTTATACCCGGTTAACTGCAGCTGTGACGTCGGGTGAAGTGCGACATCAGCCGAGGCCAGACCCAGACTTTGGAATCCGGCCGACCGAAGGGCTGCCTGAGGCAGGACAACCCATTTGTTAGGACTGCAGATGCATACCTCTCGGACATCTACATTTATGGTAGGTACAAAACTGTACTTTCTTCCCTATTTGGCCCAAAGGTCAAGGAGACTGAGTACAAGTGAACAAGATAGAAAGATGCTGTTTGCCACCAGAGTTCATTTTTTTAACCCTTTAACTGTCCTGAAGGAGCCAGAAGGGTGGGAAGCATCTCCTTTTTCTATAAAGTGCTGCAAACTTTCCAAGAAATTCCTTGTAAAAGTTCGTCCTGCTGTTGGCAACTATAATGAATATCACCTAGGTGGCAGGAGCATCCACAGAACCAGGCCTTCATGGGGCTGTCTCACCGAGGCCCTTCCAGTGCCCAAGAAGGATTGCCGAGCTGCCACACCCTGGAGGCAGTCTGGGGTCGCCTAGCTTTCACCCAAAAGTTTGGGAGGCCATCACCCGAGATGTATAGGTGTTGAGAGTTGTGTCCAAAAGTTATTCCCTTTTTGTTGACTCCAAAAGACTGCCCAAAAAAATCTCCTCCAGGTGTTCCACTTTATCAGAGAAGACATGCAGCAGTGGAAATTCAAAACTTCTTGTCATTCCACTTTTTTTTTTTTTTTTTTTTTGAACTAAAGAACAAAGAATTCAGACCTATTCTAGCTCTCATCAAGTTGAAACATTTTGTCAGTCCAAATTCCGGATGGTCACTGTGCACTCCATTCTACTTCTCCTGAGGAAGGATGACTAGATATACTCTGTGGATTTCAGAAATGCCTACCATCACGTAAAGGTAGCATGGAACTCTAGGTAATTCCTACACTCCACTTTCTGCTCTGCTTTTTGATATCACCACAGTTCCCTGGGTGTTCAACAGATGCGTGGCAGTAGTGGTAGCCTGGCATTTCCTGCAAGGATTCCATGTCTTTCCTTACCTGGATGATTGTCTCGTGACTGTTCCCAAATAGGCATCCCTAATAAAATGAGATTCCTTACTACATCTGTGTTGTCTGCCCTTGGATTTAACAGTGAATCATGAAAAATTCAGTCTGGAATCAGTTCAAGTACAGGAATTTCAGTTGCTATTTGAATGCAGTCAGTCAAACCACCATTATCAAGACAAATCTTTCTTCTTCTTCTTCTACAGGTTCCCAAACCCTTTCTCACTTCAGTATTTTGTTTAGACTGGAGCATATTCAAGGAGGCGGCTACTGAAAAACAGTACATCAATCTGGAGCAGTACACCGAGGCAGTGATGGGTTACATCTCAAAATGTGTGGATGATGTGACATTCAGCAAAACCATCATCACATGAGCCAACCAGAAACCCTTGCTGACCAGAGAGGTGTACGAACTACTGAAAGCAAGCAAATCTGAACAAGAGAGTGAGGGAAGCAAAATGCACCTATGGAAGAAAGATCCAGAGCTACTTCTCTGACCAGAAAGACCCAAGGGGCCTCTGGCAGGGTATCCAGTCCATAACTGACTACAGACCCTTGTCTTCACAATGTGAGGACAACAAGGAATTCCTAAATAAGCTAAATGTTTACTTCAGCAGATTTGAGGAAGGGAACAGAACAGCAGCAAAGAAAATGCCCATCGGCCATAACGAGAAGATGCTCACCCTCAACCCAGCTGATGTCCAGAGGGCACTGCACAGAGTTAACCCGAGAAAAGCAGCTGGGCCTGACAACATCCTAGGACATGTGCTCAGGGACTGTGCAGGTGGAGCTAACAAATGTCCTCACGTATATCTTCAGTAACTCTCTGAGTCAGCAAATAGTTCCAAAATGCTTCAAGGATACAACAATCATTCCATTACCAAAGACGTCTCCACCATCTTGCCTAAATGACTACCGCCCTGTAGCTCTCACCTCCACAAGTGATGCTACCTGTTTATTTGTCAGTAATGCAAAGTTTCTTAGTAATTGTTCATGTAACTATGTATTGTTGGAGCTTTTCTCCCCGGGCCTTCACTGAAAATGGGCTCCCCGGTCATCAAACTGGAATAAATAAGTGTTATGAAAGGCTGGTCAAGGAAGGATGCCATAACATCTGGACTGCCTGCTGATCTTGACCCTCTGCAGTTTGCTTACCGAGCAAACCGCTCTGTCAGATGCCATCTCTCTAGCACTCCCATCTATTGCTGGAACACCTTGAGAATAAAAACACCTTCATGAAGGTACTATTCATTGACTTCAGCTCTGCTTTTAACACAGTCATCCCACTTCATCTGGTAATGAAGCTACTCCAAATGGGCGTCAACACTCCACTTTGTAACTGGATTCTTGACTTTCTCACAGACAGACCTGGAAATAACTCCTCAGATAGCATCACTCTTAACATTGGAGCCCCACAAGGATGTGTACCAAGTCCCTTGCTGTTCACCTTGTTAAATGATTGTACAGCCAGGTACAATACAAATCACATCATCAAGTTTGCTGATGAAACAACAGTGGTGGGCCTCATCAGTAATGATGATGAAACAGTGTATAGAGATGAGGTGGAACAATTCATTACCTGGTGTGGAAATAACTTGGCACTAAATGTGAACAAGACAAAAAAGATAATTGTGGACTACAGGTAAAATCGTACAGAACATTCTCCCCTCACTATCAATAGGGAAACAGCTGAAAGAGTGAGAAGCACAAAGTTTCTGGGAGTGTACATCGATGAGGTCTTGTCTTTCAACACAAATACAAATGCCATAGTCAAGAAAGCGCACCAGAGGCTGCAATTTTTAAGATGGCGGAGGACAGCGAATCTCCCATTGGCAATTCTCACTACCTTTTACAGAGGTACGATAGAAAGCATCCAGACAAACAACTTTGTAGTATGGTATGGAAACTGCTCTACCTCTGAGTGCAAATCCCTCCAGAGAGTGGAGAAGACAGCCGAGAGGGTCATTAAGACCACCTTGCCACCTATCCACGACTTGTACTTATTGAGATGTCTTAGCAGGTCCAGAGGAATAATTAAAGACCGTACTCACCCCGCTTTACAGACTGTTCCTGCATCTGTCATCCGGAAAGTGCTTCCAAAGCATATGTTGCAGAACTACGAGATTCAGGAACAGCTTCTTCCCTAATGTCATCAGGCTGCTGAACTTTAATAACCACTGCACTCCATGGTGTCCAACTGGGTCAGTAGAAACTGTTTGTACAAGAACCTGGTTACCAGACTCACCTAATACTTAGTGCAATATTCACCATGACTATAACTTATAGGCCATATAGGGCAGTAGCAATGCAGTAAAATATCTCTTCTTTCAGTGCAATACATGCAAATTTATAAATTAACCATAGTGCGATACTTAATGTCTCTTTCTGTGCAAGGATCATTGCAGTGTCTTAACCAAGTACCTGTACATGCAAGTAAGTGTTCAGTTCAAAAAGTGTTAAAATGTGTTTTTAATTATGTGCAGTATTCTGTCTACCTGCATGCCTGTGATGTAATAGCCAGGTGTTACATGTGTAAATGTCTCTGAAAATAGTATATATGTTGTCTGCACATTGAGTCTTGAGATATTTAATTTCATTCAGCTTTCGCACTTGTGTGATTTCTGAACGACAATAAAGTTTACTTTGACTTTTGACTTTGACTTCGACTTTGGTTTTCTTAGTCACATAGCAGTCTCAGTTTGTCTCAACCTTTTGTGAGGTTCTATACGAGGGTTTTACTGTGGACTCTAGTAATTCAGTGGTCCTATCTAACACTTCTCATAGATTTTCCAGTGGCACTAATGAAGGTTTGTTACTGCCACATTTGGTATTGGTTAACATCCCTGCTGATCAAGCAGAGTACAGAGGATTAGTCCAAATAAAATCAATTTAGCTAGCAGATCTAGGAGAGTCTCTCTCTCTCTCTCTCTCTCTCTCTCTCTCTCTCTCTCTCTCTCTCTCTAACTAACTCTCTCTATCTATCTCTCTCTCCCTCTCTGATGCCCTCCCAGTGGGAGGAATAAAGATGCCTTGTTGAAGTTTCAAGTAGTTTATTCAGTTAAAGTAGGTGAATGGCAGTGTTTTTTTGTTATAATATATAATACCTTTACCTGCATAGCCTAAAGGTCATTCCAGAAGAGCTTTGGCTACTTCAGCCTCCTTTTTCTGCTTAAGTGATTTTATCTGTACTAATTATTTATATTTTTCTTGTTAGCCCTGTCACCCTCTGTGTTACAGGTGGAATAAAAGACCTGATTTGAGCTTTCTGGATTACCTCTGTTTGTTGATTGAGGCAGGGAAACATTTTTGTTTCCATTCATAAGGCTATGGTGGTTATGAACACTTCCCTTCTGGGGTTGAATGGCATTTCAACAGAAAGACTGTCAAGTTACTTGGTCGAGGTACAAGACCAATCTTTTCATCATTGTCTTGGAGATGAGGGTGGTCTTCTAGCATTGCAGGCCTTTCTGGACCTTCAGCAGAAGGGTGTGCTGTCCAGACCAACATCACATTTGTGGTATGGTATCTGAATAGACAAGGACAAACTCTTATCATATCCTTTGTCAAGAAGCTATGAGGGGTTGGCAATGTCTTCAAAGCAGTTTCTAATCGCATCACATAGTCTGGGGAATTTTAACATTCTGGCAGACAGTTTGAGCAGGAACATTTTTCTGCCTCAGGAGTGGTCCCTGAATACAGATGTATTGGTGCAGATTTTCAGCCACCTGGGCACCTTCATTTCCAGCTAGTACTAAGTTCAGCAGCTTTTATACAGTGATCCTGTCCTTGGGGGACAGACACCAAGGGACACTCTTCTGCATGCTTGGTCCCTGGGTCATCCTTATGCCTATCCATTGACACTTCTGATAAAGTTTCTTCTGAAAGCAGCCCATTGCAGAGCAACTGTCATTCTCATTGCCTATTTCTGACCCTGAGAATTTGGTTCCCCTGTTTTGGCATTTAAGCTTCACCCACCCTGGTTGTTAGATCCAGTTTAGATCTGATTTCTCGTCCTTCGGGATTATCCCTCCCAAATCTCTACTGTCTCAAGCTAACCACATTATCTCCCCAATTGTGATGATGGCCAGGAATCCCAAGCTGTCTGAGAAGTATTTGTATCCTTCCATGATCCCAAAAGCTCTCCACAAGGAAGGTTATGTTAATAGATGGAAAAGTTTTTCTATCTGAGCTTCTTCCAAAGGCTTGGACGCGTTTTCAGCACAGTAGATGCCATTCTGAACTTGGGTGGTTTTCATTCTGGTCTTGGTTATTCCACCTTCAAACTGACTGCTATTTCCAGCTTTCATATTGGCAGGAATAGTACCTCTGTGACAGCTCTGAAGCTTCTTAACAGGCACTTTTTTATGTTCACCAGTTTGGAATCTGGTGTTTCTATGGGATGTTGCTCTATTGCTACATGTACTTGTTAGACCTCCCTTTGAACCTTCAGCCACAGTGTCCTTTTGGTGACTGTCGCTTCAGCCAGAATAGTGCAAGAGCTGCAAGCATTATTCTCTGTGCCTCCTTACTTGATTTTTCGTAAAAACAATGCTACCTTATGGACCACCCCTTCCTTTCTGCCCAGTGTTGCATTGGTGACCAGTTTAAACCAGCCTGTACATTTCCATTGTTCATTTCAAATTTCAGTATATTTGATTGATTGTTTGTTCATAGACAGCTTAGATTCTGTTTGGACAGAACCAGACATTTTAGAAAGTCTGGCTGTGTCCTTTTCAAAGTCAAGATTTAGCTGGTTTCCAAATTCACTATATTCAGATGGTTTTCTGATTGTATTTCTTTTGTGTACTCCTTGAAGTGAATACTTTTACCTGCAAAGCCTTAATCATTCCATAAGAACATTGGCTACTTTGACCTCATTTTTCTTGAAGGCTTCTATTGATATTAGTGCAGGAGCTACCTGGTCTAATACTCATACTGTCGTCTCCCATTACAAACTGGATGTGTAGTCTTTGTCTAGGGCTTCATTTGTTTCCACCCATTTTGTGGAATGTTCTCTCGTAGGACCTCCATGGAGTTTTACTGGCTGGGGACTCTGTCCCACAGGTGTAGATTAGATGGATAAGACAACATTGGATATGAAAGTTATGTACTTATCACAATGGTAGATCTGTGTTGTCTATCTCTCCAGAACCATGCCTTCTACCATGCTTCCAAGTTGTCTTTTTTTTTTTTTTTTTAGTGAGTGCTCCCTATTTGGTCTTGCAGTCCAGCCTTGAAGCCTGCACAGGAGGGTTGGTTTCTACTTTCCTCTATTCTCTCACTTTATTCTCCATCCTGATTATATATTGTATTTCCAGGATTTTTCATGGAGCAGACTTGATCTGAGAAAGAGGGTACTGCAGTAGGGGTTTGTAGGTAGAGGAGATGGAGCTCTCTCTCTGAAGATTGAGAATGGCTGGTGTCTGATCTATGCCAGATCCAATAACCCACAGGTTGAGATGGACAATGACGGCACAGATCTATCATTACAGTAAGTACATAACTTTATTTTTATGCAGTTGCTTCAAATGTATACAGATGAACCAACTTGTTTTATACCTTGATAAAATTGTCTAACATTGGTGTCATAGCAGTAATTTTAGTAAAATGACATGACAAAGCAAAGTAGGGGCACTGTCATTTAAAAAGTGGTGGTCCTTTTGTGTTGACTTTAGATGGTCCTCACTTTTTTAAGGATGGAGATTCATTTGCAGTTTTGTGATGTCAGATGTTTTAACTGAAACTGCTTTTGCAGTGTTTATCACAGATTGGTTTTCCTCACTAATGTCTGCCTGAGGTACCAAAGCTTTACCTTTCCAAAGGTATATGTCCAAGTTATGACCTCAGCTTGAGTGCATTGGGGTATAAGGACTTGAGTATGAGCGATATCCTCAGAAAACCAGAACACAGGTTGTGCGCCCATCTTGACTGATCCATGTTTGGTCATTGATTCATAGGTAGGTACTAGGCTATCGGCCCGAGGGCCTACGTAAGCCTAGCCAACAAGGTTCCTTGGCTTACGCCACCCAAGAAAGTTATTTTCCTGTGCCACTTCCGAGCAGAGACACAGAAGTGATCCCTAGGGTGCATTTCCTATTTCCCATCCACTCATCAAGATTTTTCTTGAAGAGTGCTAATGACGAACTTTTCTTGACCTAGATGGGTAGCCTGTTCCAGAATATGGGAAGTCTCTGGGATAGGAATCTATCCCTCCAGCATGTCCTGTTTATTGTGATGACAAGGTTTAGGTCTCTAGACCGTGTAGCTCGGAGGGATTGGGATTTCCTTTGGTGTAGCATGTCCAGCAGCTCTGGGTTTGACACAGCTTTTTATGTTAGGCAGAGATCACCTCGGAGTAGGCGATATGCTACCGAGTAAAGCTGGAGTTTTTTGAGACAGTCAGTGTAGGGCATCTGGCCAGTAATCCTCTTTGTGAGGTACTTCTGTGGCCTTTCTAGCTGCTGCAGATGTCTTATGAGGTACATTCCAAAAGGGGCGTTGTACTCTATAATGGATCTAATGAGTGTCGAGTAGAGGGGAACAATGACCTCTTTTTTTCCTGGATGAGAACCCTTTTATGATGAGGTGTGCCACTTAGAAGGACTTCCTGACTACTGTGGCGAAGTGACTATCAAAGGACAGGCTACTGTCCACCTGGGTCCCAAGGTCTCTTATCACACATTCGGTGTTAAGTAGACTGCTGTCTATGTAGTAGTTCATGGGTACAGAGTTTTTACCAAAGGGGATGACAATGCACTTTTTGGCACTGAGCTTGAGGCCATGGCTCTGACAACAGGCATCTGTCTCAGCGAGGCCCTTCTGTAGGATTTCCGCATCATTTGGGGACTCGACTGTGGTTCCTAGTTTACAGTCATCTCAACTTCGTTAGCCAGAGGCCTTCTGTGTTAGCCTGTACTTCAGAGAAGTAGATACCTAATAGGAGAGGTCCCAGGACTGAACCCTATGGTACTCCACTTGTCACTGGTTTGAGGTCAGGTTTGGAGTGTGCAACTTTTACAGTGTGGGTTCTGTCAGTGAGCCAGTTGGCAACCCATCTTGTGATGTAGGGATTTATACCTAGTTTAGTGAGTTTAGCTATAATTCCAGAATGGGGGATGGTGTCAAAACCCTTGGCGGGGTCAAGATAGGCTATGTGAACCACCTTACCCTCATCTACAGCTTTGGTGACTGCCTCAAAGAAGTCGGTCAGGTTCAAGAGGCATGATCTGCCTTTCACAAACCCGAACTGGGTGGGATCCAGAGTTTGGAGGTTACCAATGTCTTTGTTTATGAGTTCCATGATGGTACATTCCATTGCCTTGCAGACCAGGCTCGTCAGGCTAATAGGGCGGTAGTTCCCCGGATCAGTGGTGGCTCCCTCTTTGTGGAGTGTGATAACTCTTGCTGTACGCCATTCAGTGGGCACAAAGCCTGATGTGAGGCTATGATTGAACATGGTGCTTAGGTGGGGAGCCAGTTCGTTCTGAAGTTCGTGTAAAATGCAGCCTGGGATGCTGTCCGGTCCTATGGATGCTGTGTTTTTGGCTTTAAAGAGTGCAGCTTTTACCTGCGTAGTTGTGATTGCAGGGACTCTTTATTCTTCCTGTATAGATATGGGCCCTTTAGGGAGTGGGGGGGGGGGGGGTAAAGTTAGCACTGAACCTATCTGCCAGGATGTTGGCAATATTAGTTGGTTCTGTAATTTTCGTGCCATTGTGCTGTAACTCAGAGCAGATCTGGGTGTTGCCATTGAGATTCTTGACATAGCTATAGAATGCTTTGTGATTATCCTTAGAATCAGTGGCGATTTTGTTTTCGTAGTTAGCTTTGGAGGATCTTATAAAGGATCTCAGCTTCTCACTGAGGCTGACGAGGGAGCTCCTCCACTCATGGGATTTTACTCTCTTTTGCAACAATTTCTTCCTTCTGTTGTACAGTTTATTTGTGGCATGGGACCACCAGATTGGCTTCCTTTTTTTGGAGGATAGCATCTTGGTTCTGTTTGGGATAGCACGATCCATGCACTTGTGTAAGTGCTTATAGAGTGAATTTGTGTAGGATTCAGCAGTCTCAACAGTCATAACTATATTGTCCATCTGCATGGGTGTCATGAAGTTCACTACTTCTATCTTAAGAAGCATGAAGTTGGCCACTTCTGTCTTAAGAAGCATCAAGTTGGCTTTGGAGAAGTTTTTTACCGTGGTTTCCTTAATGGGGGGTGGGGGCAGGATGTGGATATCAAGGGTGATTAGCTTATGGTCGGATCGGACCAACGAGGAGTTGACTTCAGGTGTGGAACACCGGTCACTCATGTTGGTAATGACTAGGTCTAGGATATTGTTGCCCCTGGTGGGGGTGTGGTTAAGTTGATCCAGGGCACTGGAGTTTATGAATTCCAGAAAGTTGGTACACGAGTCGTTTTCCCAGTTAATGGTGGGGTAGTTGAAATCGCCCATTATTAGGGTGTTTGGTTGAACCCTAATATTTTCCAGGACATCATGTAAAGAGGAGTGTGAGTCTTGGGGCATGGTGGGGGCTCCGTAGCAAACTACAATTTGGATTGCAGTTTTGCCCAGAGTTCGTTGCACTTTGATAACCTCGGATGCATTATGCTGAGCAACTAGCCTGGAGGTGTGGATATCCTTAATGAATATGGACACACCTCCGCCTTTGGTGTTCTGGTCCAGGTTACATGGCTGAAAAGTGTGGTATGAGTTGTAGCCTGGTAGTGCAGGGGTGCTGTCTGGAGCCTTGAACCATGTCTCAGTCACTGCACAGATATCAATGATGTCCTTCAAGGATGCATCTGCAGTCCTAACAAATGGGTTGTCCTGGCCTCAGGCAGCCCTTCGGTCGGCCGGATTCCAAAGTCTGGGTCTGGCCTCGGCTGATGTCGCACTTCACCCGACGTCATAGCTGCAGTTCTGCGGGTATAAAGGCATCAGCCGACGCCATTTTCCTAAGTCTTTCTTGCCGCGTGGCGCCCGAAGCAGAAGCTGTTCGCAAGTGCCGGTCGGTCAGAACCAGAGATTGCTACTACCGAAGACTTCTAAAAAGCTAAGTACCCGTTGGGGACTCTTTCTTGCCTCAGCCGATGTCAGAAAAAGTGAATAACTGTTTAACTTGTGGGAAACAAATACCTCATAAAGATTTCCACTCTTACTGCCTACCTTGTTTAGGCCCAGACCACGACGTAGCAGCTTGTCTAGCCTGTGCTTCCTTCAACCGACGAACACTTAGACGTCGGTCGGAGTTTGCAGAGGAGTTTTTCGGCTCCGCTTTTGCTTATATCATGCCATCGGAGACTCCGACTTCACATTTAGCTAAAAAGCGTAAGGATAAGGACCGACACTCGCGGTCCGCAGTTTCGGCCGAAACCGCGGCTAAGCCTACCGCGAGTGTCTCGGTTTCGGCTGAAGCTGAGTCCGCGGTTCTTCCTTCAGCCGAAAGCATGCCTCCTTCTACCGAGGCCTCTTCCAGCATGGCTGAATCTGCTACTGAAAATCCACCTGCTCTTACAGTTTCTCAGGATTTATCAGATACTATCCCTTTAGATGTATCTTCTCCTGCACGTGGAGCTGCTAGGCCCCCTGCATCCATGTCAATTAAGGCTTTTGCCAGGGCTAAAGCAGCTAAATCTTCAAAGGCCGTGCCTGCTAAAGCCCCCTCTCACAGGCCTAGCTCTAGTACTCAAATGCTTAGTCTAGCAGAGGATCTCATTTCTTTGATCAGGGGAACCCAGTCTCACCCTGACAGGGCCTCTCACCCACCTCCAGAGAAGAGGCTTAGAGCAGAGCCCCCTGAGCCAGTTTCTTCAGATTATTCCTCTGATGATTCAGAAAATACAGATCCTCCAGAGGGCCCTTATTCTCCATATGAGGACTCTGATGCAGAGGATTCCATACCTTCTGCCTCTCCTCCTGAGGAATTTTCTTTTGGGGAAACCTTGCTTGCTATGAGGGAACAATTTCAATGGCAGGGCCAGGATTTTTCAGACTCTAGGAAAAGGCTTGGGACCTTTTTGCATTTACCACAGCATAGGCCTTTAGCTATTCCTCCAGTACTTACAGTTGTGGATGATGCATTTAATGATGCTTGTACTTCCCCTGACTCACTGCCTCCGGCCCCTGCTAAGCCCGACAGATACTACAGGGTTCCGGACACACATTATCATTTGTATAAGGCTCCTATTGCAGATCCTGAAACTATTTCTCAGGGCCCCAAAGCTGTAGCAGTTGCCTCTGCCAAAAACCCGCTCCCCTCTGAAAGGGAATCTAGGGCATTGGAGAGATGGGGTAAAAAAGTTTATACTTCTGCTACTCTTTCGGCTAGGGCCTTAAATTGTCAATTCCACATGATTCAGTATCAGGAATTTCTGTTAGATCAGCTCACTAAAAAACTGTCCTCACCTGAACCTTTAGACCGTAAGTCCCTTCAGGATTTGGTGCATAACACTCAGCAGGTCAGTAATCATTCCTTGAAATGCGGCTATGATGAACTGGAGGCTTCCTTTAGATCAGCTATGACTGGTACAGTGATCAGAAGGCATGCTTGGTTAAAAGAACAATCCTTACCAGACCATGTAAAGTCAAAGCTTCTAGATGCTCCCATGGAAAAGCACAGTTTGTTTGGTTCCCCTGCACAGCAAGTGTTGAAGAAGGTGGAAGAAAAAGCTAAATCTGTCCAGACAGTCAAGAATTTTTTTACAGGTCCAGCCTCCGAGGTTTAGTAGGAACTGCCCTTCCAAGAATTGGTCCTTTCCAGACACCTCCAGAGCACAGAGAAGCAGAAATAGACGCCCTAGAGGCAGAGGTCAATCCAGAGGTGCCTACAGGGGACATCAGTGGCAGCCTAACAGCCAGAGAACTACTGCCACAGATCCAGCCACTACCACTTCTACAGGACAATCACAGTGACTTGGCTCTGAAACCGCCTACCAGGGAACAACTGGCAGCACCCTTAGGCGGAAAATTAGCCTTATTTTCAGTAAATTGGCATTACATTACAGGAGACAAATGGATTTTACAGACAATAGACAAAGGCTACAGGTTTCACTTCCATACTCTTCCAAGGAAGAGAGGAATGCCAAACCTACCTCCAAACCAAAGGACAAACGCTCTACAACAAATAGATCACTTACTAAGGATGAGAGCTATAGAAAAGGTACCGGCTATGGAACAAGGACAAGGATTTTATTCAAGACTTTTCCTAGTACCGAGAAAGGAAAAACAATGGAGACCTATCCTCGACCTGTCCGCTCTAAACACATATCTCATTATTCCAAAATTCAAAATGCTGACCCTACAGCAACTTCTTCCCATGCTGGGCAAGGAGTCTTGGCTGGTGACTCTGGATCTCAAGGAGGCATACCTGCACGTCCCCATACGACCAAATTGCAGAAGATATCTCAGATTTCTTGCAGGATCAGAGCATTATCAATTCTCAGCATTGCCTTTTGGCTTATATACTGCGCCCAGAGTATTCACGAAATGCCTGGCATCAGTAATTGCTCATTGCAGGCTTCAGGGAATTCAAATTTATCCATACCTGGACGACTGCCTGTTACAAGCGGACAGCAAAGACAAATTAACAAAAGACTTGAAAAAGGTTATTCACCTGTTGCAAGCCCTGGGATACACAGTCAACACAAAAAAGTCAAGGCTGATACCATCCCAAAGGATAACCTTCCTGGGTGCAGAACTGGACACTTCAAACCAGATGGCATTCCTCACAGCAGAAAAACAGAAGCAGCTACCACTCTATTTCATGGCATTAACAGCACAGAACCAGCTTACAGCAAGGAAAATCCTGCAAGCCCTGGGTTACATGGCATCCTGCATAATATTAATTCCACATGCCAGACTACATATGAGGAAGTTGCAATGGTACCTGAGGAATTTATGGTCTCAGCACAAGCACAGCCTAGAAACCGAAATTCCAATAATTCCATGTCTGAAGCAAGAATTCCAGTGGTGGGCCCAGGCCTGTCAATTGAACAAAGGACTGCCCTTCCACAGGCCTCACCCAAGCCAGACTATCACCACGGACGCCTCAGACCTCGGTTGGGGGGCTCACATGGTGGACAAGTGCGTACAAGGCTTATGGACTCAAGACCAGATGAACCTACACATAAATCAAAAAGAGATGCTGGCAGTAAAACAGGCAATTCAGACATTCAGACCATTTCTACAACAGGGTCATTTGCTGATAAGGACGGACAACACCACAGTTATGTGGTATATCAACAAACAGGGAGGCACGCATTCATATCTTCTATGCCGGATGGCAATGGACCTCTGGAATGTGGCCCTGAGCCTCAACATTCAGCTCCAAGCCATATTCGTGCCAGGAAAAGAAAATGTTCTAGCAGATATCTTAAGCAGAACCACCACGGATGCCCACGAATGGATGCTGCATCCAGACATCTTCAAGGCCATCACAAGGAAATGGGGATTGCCAGAAATAGACCTGTTCGCATCCCCACACAACCACCAACTGAAAAAATTCTGCACAAGGTCATACCACCCACTTGCTTGGAAGGTGGACTCCCTATCCTTCAGTTGGGAAAACCTGACAGCATATGCATTCCCACCTCTTCCTTTGATGCACAAAGTGCTACTGAAGATCAAAGAAGATCACCCGAGGATCATCTTGATAGCTCCAGATTGGCCGAGGTAACATTGGTACCCGCTACTGAGGAGTATGACCCCGGGAACACGCATGGCCTCTACCCCTACTACCTCTACTGCTAACACAGAACAACTTTAAAATCCTGCATCCAAACTTGAAAACACTGCAGCTAGCTGCTTGGAACATTACATAAGGAAATATAACCCAGATTTATCTCAAAGGGTTAAAGACATTATCTTGGAGGCTCGCAGACCCTCAACAAGGAAAACTTATTCAGCAAAATGGAAAAGATATCTCATTTGGAGTGCAACAAAAGGAGTAGATGCATCATTGGCAAACATAGCTAACATCCTGGAATACTTAGCAGAGCTTTTCCACAATTGTCTGTCTTATTCCTCCATTAAGATTCATGCATCAGCAATTTCAGCAGAATACAACATGGATCCTCCAGTCTTTTCTCAACCTCTACTCAGGCAGTTTTTCAGAGGAATTAAAAATGTAAAGCCACCAAGGAAACCACCATTGCCTACATGGGACTTGAACTTTGTGTTAGAAAAGTTGACACTTCCCCCTTTTGAACCAGCGGCAACAGCAGAATTACAGTACTTATCTTGGAAAACTGCATTCCTGCTTGCAATCACTTCAGCTAGAAGGGTTTCTGAATTACAGGCATTGATGGCAGTACAGCCCTTCCTCATCTTCCATCAGGATAGAGTGTCCATGAGAACTAATCCTACCTTTATGCCAAAGGTGGTCTCTAGGGTATCATTAAACCAAGCAATACACCTGCCAACATTCTTCCCCAACCCACAGAACAGGGGGGAAAGATTGCTGCATACCTTGGATGTACACAGACAATTGCGCTACTACCTGGACAGAACCAAGAACAATAGAAAAACTGACCAGCTTCTGGTAGCATATGCAACAGGAATGGAAGGATATGCAATTTCAAAACAATCTCAAAATGGATAGGAAATTGCATTAGATTTTGTTACTCTTTTCATGGAAAGGCAACTCCAGAAAACATCAGACCTCATTCCACAAGGGCTACAGCCACTACTACAGCTTTCTTACGAGGAGTGGCTACCAAAGACATTTTAGAGGCTGCTACTTGGAGCTCCGTGCATACATTTGCCAAGCATTATAATCTACCTTTATACTCCAGATCCCGAGCAGGTTTTGCCACTGCTGTTTTGCAAGGGATCTTAACTACACCATAAACTTAGTGCCTCCTCCCCCAGTTTGGCTATGGTATTCTACCCATTTGTTAGGACTGCAGATGCATCCTTGAAGGACATAGTACAGTTTTGTACCTACCATAAATGTAGATGTCCGAGAGGTATGCATCTGCAGTCAGGATTACCCACCTTCCTTCCCCTCTGTGGTACTACTAGGGTATTTGCCCATCTTGTAGCTAGCTGGGGGAATCTATTATGGTGTATTTGTTTGTATATATGTATATACATGTTCTTTTCTATTTGCTCTCTGTTGTTTGGAAACATTTGCATTTATCCAAATTTAGCCTTCCTAGAGGGCACCTGGCATCTGGGGCAAGAAACACTGAGGAAAATGGCGTCAGCTGATGCCTTTATACCCGCAGAACTGCAGCTATGACGTCGGGTGAAGTGCGACATCAGCCGAGGCCAGACCCAGACTTTGGAATCCGGCCGACCGAAGGGCTGCCTGAGGCCAGGACAACCCATTTGTTAGGACTGCAGATGCATACCTCTCGGACATCTACATTTATGGTAGGTACAAAACTGTACTTTCTCCATTTTAAGGAGTGCCTCGAGTGAGTGCATTTTGAGATTTAGACTTCTAGCATTACCCTCAGTTTTTGCTTGGTACCATTGCTTTGCTAATTGTCAGATAAGTGCCCTGTTGAGGGACCTTTCATTCTCTTATTTGTTAGAGCTGTGGTTTAAAATTGTTAAAGGTCAGCTAGGCGAGGTAAGTGCGAGTACAGTATGCAGATTCTGTACAAGGACTTGCACAGTAAGTGCTGCTTTCAATTTAGGGAGTTGCCATTTGGTCTCACCACAGCCCCCAGGATGTTCAACAAATACATGGCAGTCGCTGCAGACTACCTAAGGCTGCAAGGGTTACAGGTGTTTCCCCTACTTAAATGACTGTCTCCTCATCTCATCCACCAGGGAGTCTAATCAGGCTTCTTGTTTCAGTTAGCCTATTATTTGGGAATCATGATCAATATAATCAAAAGCCAGTTGAAACTGTCATAGGCAAGAGAGTTTTGGGTGCCACCTGGATTCAACATCACAAATTGCCAGGCCACCTGGATTCAACATCACAAATTGCCAGGCTTCCAGAATCGAGAGTCCTATCCCTATATCAGATTACTTCAGAGGTCCTGTCTTATTCAAACCCTCTGGTGAGACTGATCCTCCATTTGTCGGGGTTGATGGCTGCATCAGTCACAGTTTTACATAAACATTCTGCAGTGGACACTGTCTGTACAGTGGTCATTGTTGCACCAGCTCCTTCATTTCTTAGTATGTGTCACACCAGTTTTCTGTTGCCATATTCATTGGTCGTTGACCTTCCAGATAATCACATGAGATTAACTTTTCACCCTCCCACCTCCAGCAACCACTGTGACCACAGACATCTCCCTTTTGAGGTGGTGGGATGCATTATGAGGGGAAGCTGGTTCAAGGCACTTGTTCGACAGAGACCAGACTTCACTTCAGAATCTTGTGGATGAGAATGGCCCTTTTAGTGTTGCAGACATTCCTGGATTCCCTTCCCAAGGATGTAGTATCCATACAGACTGACATCATGGCAGTGATCTGGTGTATCAACACACAAGGAGAAACCTGTTCATACCTTCATACCAATTATGCTGGGAAACCATAAGGCTGTGGCAGTGGGCAGTGTCTTTTTAATGCTTTCTAGTTGCAAGGCTGGGGATTTTCAGTGCTCTGGCGTACAAACTGAGCAGGTCTATTCTGCTTCATGAGTGGTCCCTCAGTCAGTAAGTGGTGACTGATTTTTAGTGGGTGGGCCTGGCCTTGCTACAGTCTTTTCACTTCCTGTGTAAACACCAAGTACCGCATTTACTTTGCCATAATTCACCCAGAGGGATAGTCACGGAGGGATGCTGTAGTCCACAATTGCCCTGTGTCTCCTGTACACGTTCACATTTTCCACTCAATCAAGTTTCTTCAGAAGACCATGACATGCAAGGGAGTGGTAATTCTCATTAAGCCCTTTTGGTCCCAGCAGGTATGGGTTTCCCTTTTCTGGCCTTGTCTGAAACATTCTCCCTGGATGCTGGATCCACAACTAGACCTGCTGCTGCATCCATCATAGAGACATACAGACCCTGAAATTGATCTCATGGTTCCTCCAGTTATAATGATGGCCAGAGACACCAGGCTTTCTACTTCAGTTATACAGATTTTATCTTCATCACAGAAAACCTAGCATTATGAAGGTTTACATTAGCAAATGGAAGAGGTTTGCTGTTTGGCCTTCTTTCAAAGACTTTTAGACCATTTTACAACACCTTTATTATATGTATCTTAAGACATCTTGGTGGATTTGTTTCAGAGAGGTGCTAGCTTTTCAGTGATCAAGGTACAGTTAGCAGCAATTTCCATGTTTCACATGGGACAAAACCAAACCTCTATTGCCTCTATAAAAATTTCCAAGGTTGCGCTTTTTTGTTTGTTTTTAAAGAGAACTTTCAATTTAAGACCTCCAATTGGAGATATGAAGATCCTCCCTAAAATAGTACAGTGATACTTCAAGCCCTGACCAGGTCCGACTTTGAACCAGCATCCTCAGCAGAACTAAAATGTCTGTCTTGGAAAATGATTTTTCTAGTAGCTGTCACATCAACTAGATAGTTCTGAGTTGGAAGCATTGTCCTGCAGACATCCCTACCTGTTTTTTCATAATGATAGAGTTTCTCTGTGGACCATTCCACACTATCTTCCTGAAGTGGCCTCTGAAGCAAATCTTAACCAAGTAACCTACCAGTTTTCTTGCAAAATTTTCCAAACAAAAGGAAATATATTTTACATGTGATGGATGTTCATTGGTGCGATTCAGGTAAAATCTCAGTTGACCAAGACATTAAAAAAACAGACCAGCTTTTTCTTTTCTTTTTCTAAGGCCAAATTGGGTTAATTTGTTTCTAAAGTGACTACATTGCCTTTGTTTATAAAGAAATCTGATTAGTGCTACCCCATAAACCTAAGACTCCTTCAGCTACAGTGGTGGCTACTTCTAATGCTTGCTTTGCTAAAAGTCCCAATAGATGAGATTTGTGCTACAGCTACTTAGTCTGTTAATCATACCCTAGTCACATTACAAGCTGGCTATACAATCTAAATCTCCCTGTATTATTTGGCTCCACTATACTTCAGATTATCCTTCCATGAGACCTTCCAGGATTTCTAGTAGCTGGAGAATCTTTCCCTTCTGTTGATTCTGATGGAAAAGAATAATTTCAAATACAAAAGTTATGTAGTTACCATAACTATAGGTCTGTGTTGTCTTGCTGCATCTTCTTGTTCAACATCCCCTCCCTCTATCCCCTTTCCTAAATTGTCACATAGTGGCCCAAATGATTGATTGGACCTGACCAGGGCCTATTTTTGCATTCATCCTGAAGCAGATTCCTTATCCAAGTCTTATTTGGCAGGTTAGCAGTCTGCATTCTGTCTATTAGGTGAAGTGCTAGGTTCATGCCGGCAAACTTGATATGAGGTATCCGTAGGAGAAGGGAATTATGGGTAGGGGAAGGAGCCTGAGCCCTGGAACAAAGAACTTGATAAACATGCAGATGCCTGATCTGATCTGATCAGATAACCCATCTTTTGAGCCAGACAGAACATGACTGCACAGATCTAGCATTATGGTAAATATAAAACTTTCACTTTTAAGTATCTTTAATACAGATGTTCATGAAAAATGAAATGTATATTTTACTCTCCAAAATATGTTAATTGCAATTATCAGTTATTGTATTTGTCATCAGAAGTAACAAAAAATAAAAGACTTTGTAAGGGAAACGCCATCATTTACATTTTTTTTTATGTATTAAAGTCATAAATACTTAATATTCTAACTGAAATTTGCAACTTTGAAGTTGTCTTAATCATAATTAACATAGTGATACTCAAATCTGCTAACAGCCACATGTTTTTAAGAACATATTTATAGTATTTAACTTTCCTTATAACTTTGCAGTAATTGCACTAAGAAGTATGAAAACTGTGGCTTACCCAATTCTTAGGGCAATTTTAACTGTTTTGTTTCATTTGAAAAAAATCATAAATTGAGGGTGATTTATTACATTTTTATTTATTTGCTGACTTGTTTATTATTACTGTGTCCTAATGTTTATACTTGTATTAAAATTACACACGCTTGTACTTTCACACAATGCAGTTGTATCCTGCCTAGATTGCCTTTACTAGTTTTTTTCCTTCCTTGAATGCCTTTACTAGTTTTTTCCTTCCATACTCTTGAACTCTTTTGATATTCTTTTGCATGACCACCCCCAATGGTTTCTCAAGCCAGTATGCATTCAGTGGGTCTGCTTCTAAATCCCAACACCCTGATCGACGTTTATAAATCCCAAGATGAAAGTCAAAAAACTGTGGAAACTCGAATGTCGGATTTTTCTTAGGGTAAGTAAACACTACCTCAGCTTGGCCTTTTCTCCACTGTAGTGCAGTCCCGGAGTTGATGTCCTTCATGGATGCATCTGCAGTCATAACAAGTGGGTTGTCCTGTCGTCAGGCAGCCCTGCAGTCGGCCGGATTCCAAAGTCCGGGTCCGGCTTCGGCTGATGTCGCACTCCACCCGACGTCATCTCTGTTGGTCTTCGGGTATAAAAGCATCAGCCGACGCCATTTTCCTTAGTCTTTCTTGCCGCGTGGCGCCCGAAGCAGAAGCTGTTCGCAAGTGCCGGTCGGTCGGATCCAGAGATTACTTCTACCGAATACTACTTGAAGACTTCTAAAGCTAAGTACCCGTTGGGGACTCTTTCTTGCCTCAGCCGATGTCAGAAAAAGTTAACAATTGTTTAACCTGTGGGAAACAAATACCTCATAAAGATTTCCACTCTTACTGTCTGCCTTGTTTAGGCCCAGCCCACGACGTAGCAGCCTGTTCGCCTGTGCCTCTTTCAACCGCACGCTTAGGCATCGGTCGGAGTTTGCAGAACAGTTTTTCAGTTCTGATTTTGCGTACATTATGCCGTCGGATCCTCCGACTACCCAATCTACCAAAAAACGCAAAGATAAAGACCGACACTCGCGGTCCGCGGTTTCGGCCGAAACCACGGTAAAGCAAACCGAGTGTCCCGGTTTCGGCTGAAACCGAGAAAACTGATCAAAGTACAGCTGAACCTATTCTTACAACTGAGGCCCCTGCTACAACTCTTGAATCGACCTCAGAAATTTTACCCACTACGGTGGTTGACTTATCAGACACCATCCCCTTGGATGTCTCTACCCCAGCACGTGGTGCTGCTAGGCCTCCAGCAGCCATGTCCATTAAGGCCTTCGCCAGGGCTAAAGCAGCCAAGACTACTAAAACAGTGCCTGTTAAACCCCCCACATCCAGGCCCTCTTCTAGTTCTCAAATGCTTTCTTTGGCAGAAGATTTAATTTCTTTAATTAGAGGATCTCAATCTCACCCAGACAGGGCCTCTCAGCCCCAGAGAAGAGACCTAGGGCAGAGCCCCTGAGCCAGTGTCTTCTGATGATTCTGCTGATGAATCAGACATAACTGACCAGCCAGAGGCTCCCTTCTCCAATTTTGAAGATTCTGATGCTGAAGAATCCATTCCAGCTGCTTCCCCACCAGAAGAATTCTCCTTTGGGGAAACCTTGCATGCCATGCGAGAACAGTTCCAATGGCAGCAACAGGATTTTTCAGACTCCAGTAAAAGACTTAGGACCTTTCTGCACCTCCCACAGCACAGGCCCTTAGCTATACCTCCTGTTCTCTCTGTGGTGGATGATGCTTTCAATGATGTTTGCTCCGCTCCAGATTCTTTACCCCCAGCCCCTGCCAAACCAGACAGATTTTACAGGGTGCCAGATACTCATCACCACCTTTACAAGGCCCCACTTGCAGACCCAGAAACTATATCCCAGGGTCCCAAGGCAGTAGCCGCGACCACAGCTAAAAACTCTATTCCTTCTGAAAGGGAAGCAAGGTCATTAGACAGATGGGGTAAAAAGGTCTACACTTCAGCTACTCTCTCAGCTAGAGCTTTAAACTGTCAATTTCACATGATACAATACCAAGAGTTTATGCTTGATCAGTTAACTAAAAAACTAACCACTGATGAATCTCTTGGTAAGAAATATGTATTAGAGATGGTAAATAACATACAACAGGTTAGCAACCATTCCTTAAAATGTGGCTATGATGCACTGGAGGCTTCATTTAGATCAGCCATGACAGGCACAGTGATAAGAAGGCATGCATGGCTAAAGGAACAAGCTTTACCGGATCATGTTAAAGCTAAGTTGCTAGATGCTCCTATGGACAAGACAAGTTTGTTTGGTACACCTGCCCAGCAGGTTATGAAGAAAATGGAAGAAAAGGCAAAATCTGTTCAAACTGTTAAAGATTTCTTGCAGGTTCAAGCCCCAAGGTTTAGCAGGAACTGGCCTGCCAAAAATTGGTCCTTTCCTGACTCCACAAAATTTCAAAGGGGCAGGAATAGGCGTTCCAGAGGCAGAAACCAATCCAGAGGAGGTGCCTACAGAGGACGACAGTGGCAAGGTAACAACAGAGGCACAGACACAGCCACTGCCACTACATCAGCACAACCACAGTGACTTAATCCTAAATCCGCCTACCAGGGAACAAATAGCAGCTCCTCTAGGCGGAAAGTTAACCTTATTTTGAAAGAACTGGCACTACATAACAAAAGACAAGTGGATTTTACAAACCATAGATCAAGGTTACCGGTTTCACTTCCACACTTTACCAGTCAAAAGAGGAATGCCAAATCTACCTCCAAATCAAAAAACAGAGGCTCTACGCCAGATAATGGAGTTAGCAAACATGAGAGCTGTGGAAAGAGTGCCAACAGCAGAACAAGGAAAGGGGTTCTATTCCAGACTATTCCTAGTTCCAAGAAAAGAAAAAAGTTGGAGACCAATTCTCGACCTGTCCACCTTAAATACATACATCATTGTCCCAAAATTCAAAATGCTGACCCTACAGCAACTTCTTCCCATGCTGGGCAAGGAGTCTTGGCTGGTAACTCTAGATCTCAAGGAGGCATACCTGCACGTCCCCATTCGACCAATCTGCAGAAGATACCTCAGATTTCTTGCAGGATCAGAGCACTATCAATTCTCAGCATTGCCCTTTGGCTTATCTACTGCACAGAGTATTCACAAAATGCCTGGCATCAGTAATCGCCCATTGCAGACTACAGGGAATTCAAATTTACACATACCTGGACGACTGCCTGCTACAAGGGGACAACAAAAGCAAGCTGACAACAGATTTACAAAGGGTCCTTTACTTGCTACAAGGACTGGGATACACAGTCAATTTACAAAAGTCAAGGCTGATACCATCCCAAACAAGGACATTCTTGGGCTGAATTGGACACAGTACAACAAATGGCATTCCTGACTACAGAAAAACAAAAGAACTCCTCTTTACTTCTTGGCACTAACAAAACTGAACAAGTTAACAGCAAGAAAAGTTCTGCAGGCCTTGGGCTTCATGGCATCATGCATAATCTTGGTCCCATTTGCCAGACTACATATGAGGAAACTACAGTGGTACCTAAATAATTTATGGTCCCAACACAGACACAGTCTAGAAACAGAAATCCCACTAATTCCATGCTTAAAACAGGAGTTCCTATGGTGGGCTCAGGCATGCCAGTCAAACCCAGGCCTACCCTTTCGCAGATGTCAACCAAGCCAGACCATCACAACAGGCGCTTCAGACCTAGGATGGGGGGCCCACATGCTGGACAAATGCGTGCAAGGATTGTGGACACAGGATCAACTTCACCTGCACATCAATCTAAAAGAAATGCTGGCAGTAAAACTGGCAATCCAAAAGTTCAAACCATTTCTCAAAGAGGGCCAGTTGATGATAAGGACAGACAACACCACAGTCATGTGGTACATCAACAAACAGGGAGGCACTCATTCATACCCCCTATGCAGAATGACCTTGGAGCAGTGGACCCTGGCACTCAGCTACAACATTCAGTTACAGGCAATGTTTGTACCGGGGAAAGACAATACTCTAGCAGACATATTAAGCAGAACCACGGATGCCCACGAATGGAAGCTGCACCCGCACATCTTCAAGACCATCTCAAAGAAATGGGGAATGCCACAGATAGACCTATTCGCATCACCTCTCAATCACCAGGTCAAAGATTGCTGGACAAGGACATTCCGCCCACTGGCATGGAAAGTGGACTCACTCTCCTTCAACTGGAAAGGCCTAACAGCATATGCATTCCCACCTCTTCCTTTGATACACAAGGTACTACTAAAAATCAAGGAAGAACGTCCAAGGATAATCCTGATAGCTCCAAACTGGCCAAGACAACACTGGTACCCACTACTGAAGAGCATGTCTCGAACAATATGTGGCCAATACCCTGATGCCTTTGATGTTAACTCAGAACAACTACAGCATCATACATCCAAACCTAAAACGCTGCAACTGACTGCATGGAACATCACATAGCAGCAGCTAATCCAGAACTTTCCCAAAGAGTTAAAGACATTATTCTTGAAGCACGCAGACCTTCAACAAGAAGGAACTATGCTGGAAAATGGAAAAGGTTTGTCATTTGGAGTACGGAAAGAGGAAAAGATGTGTCAAACATAGATATGCCTAACATTCTGGAGTATCTGGCGAACTTCTTCATTCAGGCCTGTCCTACTCCTCCATCAAGATACATGCATCAGCTATTTCAGCAGAATACAGCTTTGATCCACCTGTTTTTCGCACCCTTTGCTCAGGCAGTTCCTCAGAGGAATCAAGAATGTAAAACCTCCAAGGAAACCACCATTACCAGCTTGGGATTTAAACTTTGTGCTAGAAAAGTTGACACTATCACCCTTTGAACCAGCAGCAACAGCAGACCTACAACACCTGTCATGGAAAACTGCTTTCCTGCTGGCAATTACTTCAGCAAGGAGGGTTTCAGAACTACAGGCCTTAATGGCAGTGCAACCCTTCCTAATCTTCCACCAAGATAGAGTGTCCATGAGGACTAATCCTACATTTATGCCCAAGGTGGTATCCAGAGTGTCTTTAAACCAGGCAATCCACCTACCTACCTTCTTTCCCAACCCACAAAACAGACGGGAAAGAATACTGCATACCTTGGATGTACATAGACAGCCACGCTACTACTTGGAGAGAACAAAAATAGCAGAAAGACTGACCAACTTTTTGTAGCCTATGCAACAGGAAGGGAAGGAAAAGCTACTTCCAAACAGACAATCTCCAAATGGATAGGAAATTGCATACGATACTGTTACTCCTTCCATGGAAAACCAATTCCACAGAACATAAGACCTCATTCTACAAGGGCAACAGCCACTACCACAGCCTTCTTCACGAGGAGTGGCAACCAAAGACATTATTGAGGCGGCTACTTGGACCTCCGTGCATACATTTGCCAAGCATTATAATTTGCCTCTATATTCCAGATCCCGAGCAGGGTTTGCCACTGCTGTACTGCAAGGGATCCTAAACACACCATAATCTACTTTTATCCTCCTCCCTAGTTGGCTATGGTATTCTACCCACTTGTTATGACTGCAGATGCATCCATGAAGGACATAGTACAGTTTTGTACCTACCATAAATGTAGATGTCCGAACTGGATAGCATCTGCAGTCAGGATTACCCTCCCTCCTTCCCTCTGTGGTACTCCTAGGGTGTTTACCCTCCTAATAGCTAGCTGTTGGGGAGTCTTTATGGTGTATTTGTTTGTATATATGTACATACATGCTTATTGTTGTGTTTACCTCTATCTATTTGGAAACATTGGCATCTATCCAAATTTTAGCCTGCAAGAGGGCTACTGGCATCTGGGGCAAGAAACACTGAGGAAAATGGCGTCGGCTGATGCTTTTATACCCGAAGACCAACAGAGATGACGTCGGGTGGAGTGCGACATCAGCCGAAGCCGGACCCGGACTTTGGAATCCGGCCGACTGCAGGGCTGCCTGACGACAGGACAACCCACTTGTTATGACTGCAGATGCTATCCAGTTCGGACATCTACATTTATGGTAGGTACAAAACTGTACTTTATATATAGTTGGTGGGGGGGGGGTTTATTTACTCTGTGTAAATTTCGTTTCCATTTGGCCAAGTGTTTACTTAGCCTAGTAAAAGTCCGATGTTCAAGTTTCCACAATTTTGTGATTTTCATCTCGGGATTTTAAATTCTCTTCTGGGCATTGGGATTTAGAAGTAGATTCGTATTCAGCACCACTATCTTCTGTTTCATTATCTTAGATGCTTCCGTTGCATTTAGCATTTTACCTTAAATGAAGACAAGACAATTCTTCCTCTCTTTCAGTGGTATTTATTACACACGTGTGGGAGCCTCATGGAAAGTAACAGGGAGACTCCTTGAACAAAGGAATGCATAAGCTTATATGCTGGTAATACTGCTGACAGTACAAAAATATAAACTAGACCAATTAAATTAATAAAAGACAATTAACCAATCAGTGGTTTACCCGTAGGCTTAAAGCAGTTCACATTACTACATCTCTAGGCAGAAGAAGAAAATCTGATGCACTTCAATATAAGGCACATTTCCTGATTTCAAACAGGCTCTTGTTTTTCAGTACTTTTCCACTATTCACAGTTTACTCAGAGTTCGCAGTACAAAGTCCATCTTAATGCATGCAGATTGTCACATACTCAATTTCCTTAAGCACATACTTTGGCCGTTCATATTCTACAATCCCCCATTTGATGCTGTGTAAGCATCACCATTTAGTCTATCATACATTTGCCTTAAGTCTAACATAACCATGTGGCTGGTTCTTCACCATTGTCACACATTTTTATTTCATCATCCATATTTATGACTGCAGGCATATAAAACTTTGGCACCTTTTAGTAGTCTTAAAATACATTAATTTCAAAATCAATGCTTTGATTAAAAACACAACAAGAAATGCATTAAGAGCTAATACTGTGATTAATAAAATTAACTTATATAAATAACAATATACCAGGCTGCGTTCTACACGAACTACAGAATGAACTGGCACCCTACCTAAGTACCATGTTCAATCATAGCCTCACCTCAGGCTTTGTACCCACTGAATGGCGCACCGTGACAGTTATCCCACTCCACAAAGGGGGAGCCACGACGGACCCAGGGAACTACCGCTCCATTAGCCTGACGAGCCTGGTCTGCAAGGCCATGGAACATATCATCATGGAACTCATAAACAAAGACATTGGTAATCTCCAAACTCTGGACCCTACTCAGTTTGGATTTGTAAAAGGCAGATCATGTCTCCTAAACCTGATTGACTTCTTTGAAGCAGTCACCAAAGCCATAGATGATGGTAAAATGGTTCACACAGCTTATCTAGATCTCGCCAAGGCTTTCAACACCATCCCCCACTCTGGAATTATAGATAAGCTCACTAAACTAGGTATAAATCCCTATATCATAAGATGGGTTGCCAACTGGCTCACGGACAGAACCCACACTGTGAAAGTAGCGGATTCCAAATCTGACATCAGACCAGTGACAAGTGGAGTACCACAGGGTTCAGTCCTGGGTCCTCTCCTGTTTGGTATCTACTTCTCAGAAGTGCAGGCCAACACAGAAGGTCTTTGGCTAACAAAGTTTGCAGATGACTGCAAACTAGGAGCCATAATCGAAACTCCTAACGATGTGGACAAACTACAAAAGGGCCTGACTGAGACAGATTCCTGGTGTCAAAGCCATGGCCTGAAGCTCAATGCCAAAAAGTGTATTGTCATCCCCTTTGGTAAAAACTCTGTACCCATGAACTACCACATAGCTGGTAGTCTACTTAATGCTGAAAATGTGATGAGATCTTGGGACACAGGTGGACAGTAGTCTCTCCTTTGATAATCACATCGCCACATGGTCAGGAAATCTTTCTACGTGGCTCATCTCATCACAAAAGGATTCTCATCCAGAAAAAAAGAGGTCATTGTTCCCCTCTACTCATCACTCATTAGACCCATTATAGAGTACAATGCCCCTTTTGGTATGTACCTCACAAGACATCTACAACAACTAGAAAGACCACAGAAATACCTCACAAAGAGGATTACTGGCCTCAAACAGATGCCCTATGCAGACCGTCTCAAAAAACTACAGCTTTACTCCATTGCATATCGCCTACTCAGAGGCGATCTCTGCCTAACATACAAAGCTATGTCAAACCCAGAGCTGCCGGACATGCTCCACTTAAAGAAATCCCAATCCCTCCGAGCTACACGCTCTAGGGGCCTTAACCTTATCACCACAATAAACAGAACATGCTGGAGGGATAGATTCTTGTCCCAGAGACTTTCCATACTCTGGAACAGACTACCTATCTATGTCAAACAGAGCTCCTCATTAGCACTCTTCAAGAAAAATCTTGATGATTGGATGGGAAATGGGAAATTCACCCCGGGGATCACATCTGTGGCTTTGCTCGACAGGGGCATAGGAAAATAATTTTCTTGGGTGGCGAAAGCCAGGGTACATTTTTTTTGGCTAGGCTTGTATGGGCCTTAGGGCCGATAGCCTAGTACCTACGTATGAACTTCAATAGTCCACCTCCCCAACCTGAGAACAGGTTGATTAACCATGCCCATGTTGAGTTATTGGCCTCCTTGGCCTTAGAGAGTTCGGAGACTCTGAGTCCGAGATAACTTTCAATTTCGTGCTGATTGTCAGGAATAAACGTACAACACTCCTCCTGGATTAAAGCACAAGTTCCACCTTTCACCGCTAGGGAGAAATCGAGAGCCATAAAGTTTTGGAGGACTACAGCTCTCATAGCAGTCAGTTCATCAGTCACTAGTTCTAAAGCAGAAAATGTGGCATTGCTTAATAGTTCAAGCAATTTGGACAGTTTTCTCAGTTCCAAAATTGATTTTACTGCTCCGTATGCTGGAATTATACCAGCCCATGATATGACGTCATCACCCAAGTCCATATGAGATAGTCCTTTGGTGCCAGCATGAGCTAAGTCATGAAGATAAATCCGTGAAGCATCAACTCGGCCTACCGGATTGGCAGGCTTTTTAACCTCTCGAACATTTCAAACTTTTCCTTGAGGTAAAGCAGATGTATGTAGGATGGCTGGGACTAAATAAACTAAGAAACAGCTACCAGACCAGTTTTCTGGTAGCCATTTATAGTCCTTTTTTCCGCATATAAAAAGTCCTGCACCAGGGTGGTAACGTTTGAAGAATGGTAACTGCCCGTAGTTATGCCATGGAATATGGCAAATACGATATTGCAAGAACCAAGTAATGAGGCATTTCTCAATGTCGGCTGAATGGCATCAAATGAGACTCGACAGCCCGAGGCTGTGCTGTTTCCTTCTGAGTAACTGCACTGGTATTTAATTGTTGTGTTGCAGACACTTTGTCCCATTTTTCGAGTCCAGTGATGTTGACTTGAGTAATTTCATCGGAAACCGTGTGCCATTGCGACGGAGAGAAAGTTGTAATGCAATAGATTTACTGGATGTAATGTTAGCAGTGTTGTCGAGTAAGCTAGTCCATGTATCAATGATACTTAGTGGAGTCGCAGCCAATGACAATCCCCCATGTACGGAGAGAATGGCAGTGCAGATCCAGCAGTTAGAAACGAATGTACAAGCAAACATATTTGATGGCTTGGTAGGTGATGAAAGGTGGATGCCAAATAGCTCGCTTGGTGTGATGCGTCAGTGGAGCAGGAAATAAAAATGGCCACATTAAAAATAACAGTACAACAAGAATGACCACCAAAATGGCTGTCCAGTATTTTTGTGGAAATGGTTGTTGAGTCTGCGTAGTGTCAGGAGTTTGGAGTTTTCCAAAAAGGTAGATGTTAGGCATCGTCAGGTACTGGAACAGTTCTTCTTCAAGTACGAGTAGCAATGTGAGGAGAATCTGGAGTTGAAAAAGATAAAGGCGATTGGTCTTCAGACGGCACAACTTTTTTGATGTGTGAAATGTGGATCCAGGTTGGAGATCCTTGCAGTCGCACAGCAGATGTTGTTGTCAGAAGAACCAAGAAGGGCCCCTTCCAGCGCGGCTGGTGCGCTGTTTTTCTAGAGAAGGACTTAACGTAAACCCAATCGCCTGGTTGTAGGGCAGATGACAGGAAAGGATCTGGAAGATGTTGAAAAGCTGCTACTTGCTGATGGTGAAATTGTAGGAAGGAAACGAGATTTGCAGTACAAGAGAATATCATTATCAAATGCATCCTATTCAGAAAGGGGTGGTGGTGGTGTCATGGTCATACGCAGGGGGCGACCCATGAGAATTTCATGTGGAGAAAGACCCTTAGTAGGATGTGGTTGTGCTCGCATACAAAGTAAGGCTAGTGGTACTGCCTGCACCCAAGTTAAGCCTGTTTCTGAAGTGACTTTAGCAAGTCTAGTTTTCAAGGTCTGATTCATTCGTTCAATAATACCTGATGGTCTATACGGACAATGAAATTTCAAAGTGATGCCTAACATTGTACACAATAATTCAACTAACTTAGCAGTAAAATGCATTCCACGGTCAGAGTATATTTGACAAGTAACACCAAAATGAGGTATCATTTCATAACACAATTATTTTGCAACTGAAATAGCATCGTTTTTAGCACATGGGTAGGCTTCTAACCACCCCGAAAAAATATCAACAACCGTCAAAACATATTTAAAACAAGTACAAGGTGGGAGTTCAATAAAGTCCCACTGTAAGGCACAAAATGGTCCCATTGGTTTTGGCACCGGTTGAGTGGGAGCCAGAGTGCCTTTTGAAATGTTATGTTGTAAACAAATGGAGCACGTGCTCAAAAAATGTTGCACAGAAGCAGAAAGTCCTGGGGCGAACCAGTTCTTCTGGATTTGTTTGATTAATGCTTGTACCCATACATGAGCTGGCAAATGATATGCTTTTATAAGAGAAATGAACATAGATATAGGATAATATAGGGCAAATTAATCTGCCATCAGGATGCTGCCAAATTGAATCAGAGTGTTTGAAACAACTTTGGGCCAGCCATGTTTTTCTTTCTGATTCCGATGCTTCACTTTGTAAAGTTTTTAAAACAGTAGTGTCAAAAGCTACTAGGGAGTCGTTAGACTGGTGAGCTGCACACTTGACAACAGCAATTTTAGAAGGCAATAATAAATCGTGTAAGAGGTGATTAATATACAGGTAATTTTTAATCTGTTCCCCAGAGGATGTCAAAAACCCCCTTTCAACCCCCTTTCCTTCCACAAGGTACCAAAATCATGAACAGCATCATGGGCATAACGTGAATCAGTATAAATAGTAACAGATCTGTCTTTGGCCATTTTACATGCATGTGAAAGTGCCACTAATTCCGCATCTTGTGCAGAAGTGCCAGGTGGTAATTGTCCAGTTTGTAAAACCTCAGATGACCAGCAGACTGACCATGCAGCCTGGAGTTCACCAAGATTATTTCGTAAACAGGACCCATCTACAAAAAGAACTAAAGCAGGATTAAGCAAAGGAACATCTTGCAAATATAACCTGGGAGAAAGAACAGTGTTAACTACAAGCACACAGTCATGTGGCTCACCCTCGTCACTAGTCAGAATCAATGAAGCAGGGTTTAGTGGTGGGCAACGTGTAATTTGAACAGCGGGATTACTTAATAAACTTAACTCATATTTAGTGAGGCGAGCATTAGAAAGATACTGTGTTTTTGTTTTTAAGAGTAACGCTTGCACTACATGAGGTACTGCTAGTATAGTGTCATGTCCTAAAGTCAATGGTGCTGCCATATTGATCAAAACAGCAGCAGCTGCCACTGCTCGTAAACTGGATGGATAGCCAGAAGTAACAGGGTCTAATTGAGTGCTGTAATATGCTATAGGTCGATAGCCCCCTGTGCGCGCTTGCGCTAGCAGGCCCAGGGCAGTCTTGTTTCTTTCACAACAGAAGAAAACAAAGGGTTTAGAATAATCTGGGAGTCCCAGGGCAGGTGGGTTTATCAGTGACGTTTTAATAGCCTGAAAGGCGTTTTTATGTTTCAGGGGACCAAGACAGAGGGTCTCTGACTTCCTTTTTTAGAAGCTGTAACAGAGGGGCTGAAATTTCTGTAAAATTGAGTGGTCCATAGATGGGTAATGAATTTAAATGCTTATTTTTATCGAGGTCAGACTGCATACATATTGTTTGCAGAGTGACAGTTTCATCTAAAGTAGCCAAAATACTATCTTGTTTATCTGAAGGTACTTGTAAATATACTCCTTCAGCTGTGCAGAAGATGGTTGCTCCCATCTTACAGAGCAAATCTCTCCCCAATAAATTTAAAGGTGCTGAGGTCCTACTAAAAATGTATGATTGTCTTGTAATACTCCAAAGTTACTGGGACGGTTTCAGAATATTCAATAGGAATACCAGAGACACCTACCCCTCTAGTTGTGTTATTGGAAAGGGGGACATTTATTGCTGCTTCACCAGCTAACATAGATTTGGTTGCTCCAGTTTCAATTAAAAATGGGTATGGTTTATTTTTGACAAGTAACATAACATGTGGTCTATCTTGATCCACAGGGATGAAAGGGCACAACTGCTGCTGTTGTTTTTGTTCAGGGAACCTTCATTGTGATGGCTGCCGATTGGATGGGGTCCAATTAGAATTCCACTGAGGTGACATATCAGTGGGTGGGGCAGGTTGCTCAGCCAGATACGGACATTCATTTCTCCAGTGGCCTACTTGGCCACAATTGAAGCACTCTGTCTGATTATTATAGCTTTGGGGTGGGGCTGATCGTGTTTCCTGCCAGTTTTGTCTATTTTGGTTTCCTGCTCCTTGGCGTCCACCTCTTCCTCCACGTCCACGCTACCCGAAGGCAGTACACATCTGAATCTGCGCTTTAAACAATTTTTCCTGTGCTAAGTGGTCAGAGAGGTATTGCACTTGTGTGACTAATTCATGCAATCCAAGACTAGGCTAGTTTAAACATACTTCCTTTAGCTTATCCTGTACTTGTGGGCGTAACACATCTATGAAGGCAGCCGACAATCCACTCTGTGCCGGGCTTTCGGAGGGTTCTGGGTAACCAAAATAAGCTTCAAAGGCTTCAGTGATACGATTTGAATACTCATTCACAAGTTCGTTTTCTTTTTGAAGAACTGACTTGATTTTGGACCAGTTGGGTGTGGGTGGGACTATTACTGTAACAGCATCTACTATATGCTGTCTGACCGCTTCGGGACCCATTATCTCCTTTTGCATCATGTTTTGGAATTGGAGTAGAGACATTAGCATGGTCCCAAATTCATTTCATCAGATCAGCCAGTATGGCGTACTGAAGAACTGTCCTGACTTCTTCTATTGTAGGATTTTGTAAACAAATATGTCCCGCCAGTACATACTGGAACTTAGCTGGATTAGTACGGATAGGCGGTAGTGAATTGGTAATGGCTTGAAAATCAACCGCTGACGACGCCATAGGTACTACAACGGTCGGTGGTTCCTGTGCACTTTTAGCATGGGCTGGGTTAGGTACCTCCCTCAAAGGTAACAATCTGTCGTCATTTGACGACTCAGATTCTGAATCTGGATTAAATTTATCTGGCCCAAAATATCCATCCCCACTGTTAATTATAGCGGGGAACTGGCCAAAATGGTGTAAATGTCGCTTCCCTTTTCCTTTATAATAGGGTTTAGATTTAAAGTACATTACAGCTTTTGCTTCTTTGAGTCTTACTACAAGTTCTTGGTCCCTTTTTTTATTGCTTGTTTCTGGATCAGATTCAGTAGACTGACTGTCCATAGCTTGTTCTCTCTCTCTAGTGGTGGAATCTGGCTGCTGTATTTCGGCTCCTTGTTGAGCAAGGGGGGCTGGTACTGCGGGGGTGCAATCGGTGGTGCAGTCTGTGATGGGGGAAGCCAGGCATTATCGTCTTTTGATGATTCAATTATTTGCAATTTAGTTAATTCCTTTACAGGATAAAGCCCCTTAAAGGATGGGTCCTTCAAGCATTTACCGTTTACTACATCTGAATTACTAGCAGTGTGTTGCAATTCCCTCAATTGCTTTTTTAATTTTTGCTGATTATCTTATAGACTACTAATAACCGAATCCTTTTCTCTTTCTTTCGCCTCTGTCATCCAATCATTAAATGCTGTCCAGCACAACCCTGGTATTCTTCTCCCTTTTTTCCTCAACTTTCCTTGGAGAGCAAGCAAAATATTTTTATTAAAACTACCATTTTCTGGAAAGGTGAGTTTACCATCACCCTTAGTGAGGGTGACCCACTGACTTATAAACATACAACTGTCCCGGGACACACGAAAATACAGATAACCAGCTGGTGTACCTCTTTGTGGCTCCTTTATGGTTCCCACACTCGCTCCCATTTTTACACAGTAAGCTATACTGTATTTTACAGATTTAGCTGTGACGTTTTGTAAACGTCGTTTTCCCCACTCTCGTATCTCCTTTCACTCTTATGTCGCCTGTTTTTCGTTTTAACCCACTCTCATACTGCACAGTCAATAGCAGAAAAGAAATGCATGCCACTTAACTCAAAACAACTGAATGAGAGGAATTATTACATTTCTACAAAGTTATCAATACCAAATTTTAAAGCAGGCGAGTACAGGAAATGAAGGAAACACTGCCAGAACAGACAATTCTGTCATGGGCCCTTTCACTAGCAGTATTTAGTTCAATCCCCAACTGCCGCAGCTGTTGTCAATTCAGATCCGAGTAAACGGCACCAATTGTTGCATTTAACATTTTACTTAAATTCTAGACCTGGAAAACTGTTATCCACTGCCCTGATTTTGGCTAGGCGTGTATCTGATTTGCAAGCTTTGGTGAACCAGCCC